>NC_056002.1:33512062-33647062 GCF_018446385.1 Zingiber officinale
AGTAATTCGCGAACGGATCGGCCGAGCTGCTGGATCGAACGGCGCAGCGGGGGGGTAGAGTGTCACCGGTGGCCTCAACCGAGTAGGTACTGTCCTGCCGATAAGGCCCCGACGGACGACGGTTCGCACCGGGCGCTTTGCCTTTAGCGGGCCGCAGCTGCCCGGTCAGTTGGACCGCTGAGGTGGGCCGAGCGCAATGAAAGCCCCACCCGGTGCCTCAGGCAAGGTCGCTCCTCCGAACGGATCCTTCCCATGGGCTGCTCCTCGAGGCAACACGTCACGAGGTGGTCGGAGCGTCGATTCGTACTGAGCCGCCTTCCTTCGTAGAATCCGACCGCTTAATGCCCACGCCCATTTCCTTGTCACAAGGCCCAACACAACAAGCTTTTTCTTAACCGGACATCGTCCACGATTATTTCAAATAGAACACGAAAAGAAGAAGAAGAAATCAAAGAAGAATTGTTAGTGCTCAAGCAAAATTTCACCAAGCTTACTTGGCGGTCCGTGAGTAGACTCAAAATTCAAAACGCACATCACTCCCTCGCGCGAAGAAGTTTTATTACCGCTGTCACAGATCAAGCAGGCACATTTGCGGCGCGAAGATAAACCCGCCGGTTCCTCGAATTTCTTCTGCACCGGGAGTAGAGGTAGATCGACCACTGGCTTCCGAAGCTCAACACCGGGCACGCTGGATGTAGAATACTGGCCTTCCAATGTTTATCGAAGTGGGTAGTTTATCGAAGATCGACCGGCCGGGCTTTGAACATAGCAGCCTGCCCGCTTGTTTAGGATAAATAACAAAAAGATCTCCTCGCTAGGGAATGCGCATGGATCTTAAACAAAAACGACAACACCGCAGAGAGGAGACTAAGGCGTATTCGTACTAACTTCCGATGGGTATCAACAAATACTCATAAACGCCTACTACGTAAAGGATGTATCGGGAACCGCAGGATCACAGAATCGTCATGGAAGATTATTGTAAACTACAAGGCTTGCGCGGCGAAAGGGCGGGACCAAATAGGCGAACTTAAACTTTCGAAATTAAATTGCTGTACTAAAATATCAAAATCCCAAGACCAAACGGGACCGCATGGTATAACATGTATTTGGATTTAAGAGAAGAACCACCATTATCCAGATGTAAGAAAGCAAAGAAAGTCTCAAAGATTAAGAAACGGAATTTCAAAGACTGGAGCTAGGGAAGAAAGTGCGACCATAACAAAAGGAAGAGGAAAGCCTTTAAACTCATCGAGGGAGACGGATCGGCGAGAGGTTTTGAGAGCCGCTGTAGGCGCGCAAATAAGATCGCCGGAGCTCCAAAGCGCAGAGAAAGAAGAGGTAATGGAGGCGTTAAGGTGAAAAGGAAACGAAGAGTTTACAGGGCCCCACCGCTTGATCCGTGTCACGAATCAAAGCACACATTCAGCTGCTTATTTCGAATCGCTTCGATCACATCACAACTTATATCCATCCATCCTCCCACCATGAAAAGATGGCGGAAAGAAACTGACCACCACTGAAGATCCGCCATCAGCGAGGGTCGTGTAAGTTTCGACACCACATACTAGAAAGGACAGTAAGCTTTACAACAGATACTTGAAAGATGTAAGACACGTACGCATCAGTACGCTGCTGTACCTTTCATATACTCTATATAAAGAACCTCGTGCTCACGGTACGTATTCTGAGATTTTGGAAGCCACTTTGTTCATCGTAGCTTACCTGACTTGAGCGTCGGAGGGCCGTCGCCGGGACACCCCTCCCGGCTCGGTTTTGCTGCAGGTTCACCGGAGCACTCGAGGATCCAGCAGGGAGCGCCGCATCCTCAGCGTTCGTTGACTCTTGATTCGAACAGGATCAAGACCTAAGAGTTCAAACCAGGTCATCCTTCATAAACCTAAGTCAAATATCCCTAATCTCAAAACTTGAATCCAAAACTATAGCTGAATCCTTACTTGACCCAGACTAGATCATAGCTATGCAAGAAGAACTAGCCCAATTTGAGAGAAACTAAGTCTGGGATTTAGTACCACCATCTAAAAATAAAAAGGTAATAGAAACAAAATGGGTATTCAGAAATAAATGAGTGAAACTGGGAAATTACTATAAACAAAGCTAGGCTAGTTGCTAAAGAGTTTAGTCAAGTAGAGGGACTTGACTATGACGAAACATATGCCCCAGTAGCTAGACTCGAGTCCATTAGAATGCTACTTAGCTATGCAGCCCATAAAAGGTTCAAACTTATCAAATGGATGTCAAATCCGCCTTTCTAAATGGACTAATAAAAGAAGAAGTCTATGTAGGTCAGCTACTTGGGTTTGAGAGTTTAGATCATCCTGACTATGTCTTTAAACTACAGAAAGTCTTATATGGACTTAAGCAATCACCTAGGGCATGGTATGAAAAGTTGACCTCTTACCTAATCTCTAAAGGATTCAACCAAGGACAAATTGACCCAACCTTATTTGTCAAATCAATCAAAGAAGATATCTTTATAACCCAAATTTATGTAGATGACATAATCTTTGGATCAACCAACTCAGAATTTTTATAAGAATTCATAACCCTAATGGAACAAGAGTTTGAAATGAGCTTAGTAGGTAAATTAACTTACTTTTTAGGATTACAAATTAAACAAACAAATGAAGGTAATTACATTTATCAACAAAAATATATTAAAGAATTACTTAAAAAATTCGGAATGGAAAATACTAAAGAAATAAAGACACCTATGGTCGTTAACACAACCCTAGATGTTGACCCTAATGGAAAACTAGTTGATTTATAATACTATAGGAGTGCCATAGATAGCCTACTGTACTTAACTGCAAGTCGACGATATTATACTATACACTATAGACTTATACTAAACCACGGTTAAAGAATCATTTCACTCAAGTCAAAGAAACAAAAGAACAATTCGAATAGGAATTTTATATCAGACAACCAATCAAATTTCTAATTCTGACTCAAAGGATGTAATGGACTGAGTACAAGTGGTGAATGTCAGCTACTTGGCCCATCACTTGTCAGCTGGTTTAGTAGAAAGCAACACTGTGTTGCCTTATCTACTGCTGCAGGATATATAGCCATAGGAGAATGTGTCGCACAATTATTATGGATGATGCACACTTTAAAAGATTTTAATTTAACCTTACAAAAGTAAAAGTACTCATTGATAATGTTAGCTCAATCAATTTAACAAAAAACCCTATGCATCATTCAAGAACTAAACACATTGAAATTAGACATCGCTTTATCAGGGATCATGCCATTAAAGGTGATATTGAGCTCAAATACATTGAGTCTAAGTCTAACTTAGCTGACATATTCACTAAACCCCTCCCTGAAAGTGAATTTAGTAACTTACGTTGACAATTAAGAATGTGTTTAATAGACTAGGACTCTTACTTTTAAAATTGTTTTCAAAATTTTCTTTAAAATTTTAAGGTAAAACTTTTTTTTCCAAACTTCCCTATTTCTAGACTTTTAAAAATTAATTTCAGTCTAAGTCTAGATCAAACCCTTAGAAAGCATGCTCCTATAGGTCTAGAACTTGAGCATCTCATCAACACACTAGGACTACCTTGTTTGTGTATTGCTAAATTTAGAAAGGGGTGAGATGCATAGACAGATTGCCTAAACTTAAGATGCTTATATCAGTGCATCACCATAGGTCTGGGCGTAAAATACCAAATAAATAGTAATCAGGTTAAGTATTTCAGCTTAGCCAAACACTAACTGAATACAATTAACTTAACTTGACTAACAAGTGAAAACTGTTATCTTCTGATAATCAGTAACTAATGGTTAGACAGTTGAGGATTTTTGTTTAATGTCAGGTTTTAAGGGGAGGATTAATTCAAATTATTTTCATACTTATTATTTTCTCTTCTTTAAAAATATTTTTGAAAAGTATTTTTCATTTATTTAAAAATACTTTAGCAAAATTGTTTTGAAACTTGCTTTAATTTTGCAAACTTATTTTTGAAAATTATTTTGAAAATTACTTTAATTTTGTAAACTTATTTTTGAAAATTATTTCGAAAATTGTTTTAATTTTGCAAACTCATTTTTTGGAAATTGTTTCGAAAATTGCTTTACTTTTGCAAACTCATTTTTGAAAATTGTTTTGAAAATTACTTTTAACTTATAAAAATAAATTAACTTACAAAGTTAGTAGATTTTTGAATATGTGTTCAAAAGTTATCTTTCAAAACATAGCTATTTTGAAAATGTTAGTAGATGTTGAAAATTATTTCTGATATGAAAGGTGAAAGCTTATGTTTTTTTTTCAAGTTAAATTCCCCCAAGTAACTCTGGATTCTGTTGGCAATCTCTACTGCAATTTTTTGGTCGCTTATTCCTATATTTTCTATGTTTTTTTTATGAATGTCAAAAGGGGAGGGTTAGGTGGATTAAGTTAGCACCAAAAATATCAAGCATAAAACACCAACTAACTTAACTAACTTGAAAAACATTGTTTACTTTTTGCATATTTTTCACTAACTTAACTCAAGTTATCATTGCATCAAAAAGGGGGAGATTGTTGGTGCGATTAACACTAACGGTCTAACTCAGGTTTTGATGAATGACAAAGAAGGTTAAGTTAGGTTTGTTGTGATCTCACACTTTGACTGAGTGTGTAGAAGAAATTCAGCTAGGTCAACGGATCGACCAGATAGCTGATGTGAAGTCCGAATAGGTCGATGGGCTGACTGAATATCTGGCACAAAGCCTAGCTAGGTCGACGGGCTGACCGGATAGCTAGCACGAAGTCCAGCTAGGTCGACGGGCTGATCGGATAGCTGGCACGAAGTTCAGATAAGTCAATGGGCTGATCGGATGTCTGGCAGGTAAGTTAAGGTAAGTCACTGGAGGGGAGTGACTTGGTGAGGACGTGTTCCCCAGAACAGTAGGCGTCAATCCAACTTAGAACCATTTTAGGAATCTAAGTTGAGATCGTGATTAGATTCTGGTCTCGATGAGACAGAATCTAATTACTACCCTTTTTGTGAGAAAATAATCCAGACATGATAAGGTTAAGTCCCCATGTCGTTAGTTTGTTTTTTTATTTATTTTCTTGATAATTTCTTATTACTCAGCCGATCTTATTTTTATTGATCTAGTGTTAGCCGATCCTATTTTTATGGATCTCGTAGTCTTTGCTCTTATCATTTGTGGTGTATTTAAAGGGTCGTAGAGGCGTGTAGAAGTTGTCTTGATGTAATGTTTTCTTTCATAAGTTAAATTTCTATTTGTCCTATTCTTCTTATATATTCTTGTGTGTTGTGTGCTTTGGGTGTGTTATTCATCGATTCTAAGCCAACATCTGGTATCAGAGCTTTGGCAGTATAGAACACCCAAGAATCCACGATTCCACAAAAATGTCTGGCATCCCACAAGTTGCTGCGAAGGAGAACGACGGAGTGTCATTTCCCTATCCAATTCTAAGCCCTCACAATTACACTATGTGGGCAATAAAGACAGAGGTGATTCTAGGAGGCGGTGGAGCCAGTGGAAGGAGCCCAAGTAGATACAAAGAAGGACAAAAAAGCGCGTGCATACATCTTGCAATGTATCCCCGAAGACATCCTTCTCCAGATTGCAAAAAAGAAGACGACGAAGGAAGTCTGGGACAGCCTCAAAACGAGGTACCTTGGTAGTAATCGGGTGAAGAAGGCATGCGTACAAACGTTGAATAGCGAGTTTGACGCCCTCCGGATGAAGGAGACCGAGATGATTGATAAGTTTGCTGGCAAACTTAGCGCCACGAGCAGCAAGTTCTCCACTCTTGATGCCACGCTTGAAGATTCCTCTTTGGTAAAGAAGTTGCTTGATTTTGTCCCTAATAAGTTCTTCCCTATTGTTGCCGGTATTGAGCAGTTTCACGATCTTGAGACGATACCATTTGAGAAGACTATTGGGCGACTAAAGGCGTACGAGGAACGAACACTATGATTACGCGGCAACACCAACGGCACTGAAGGTGAGCTCCTACTTACTCATACCGCATGGCAAATGCGATAGAAGGGGAGCAACGTGGATACTTCGTCAGGAGGCAAGGGGTGTGGGTTCAACAGCCCTAGTCGTGGCAAATGGCGTGGGCGGGGGCGCGGTCGTGGTCGTGGTACGCTGAGCCAAGACAGTATAGGAGGCACTAGCAGCAACGACAGAGACACTCGTGACAAGAGCCGTATAAAGTGTTTCAATTGTGAGAAAATGGGGCATTACGCATCCGAATGCTACAACAAGCGTCGTGATGATGAGGCTCACCTCACTTGCGCCACCGATGAAGAGCCAACACTGATGATAACCGTGTCCCACGAGGAGCTTGACACTAGGCGTGAGCGACAGGATACCATTCTGCTCAGTGAAGATAGGTTGCTACCGGAGATGTACTGCGGCGTTAATAAAGGAGATAAAGACGTTTGGCACCTTGACAACGGTGCCAGCAACCACATGACTGGTCATCGCGAGAAGTTTAAAGAACTAGATGAAACCAGCACCGGGAGGGTGAGGTTTGACGATGGATCAACCATTGAGATCATGGGCAAGGGGATGGTTATGATCGAATGCAAGAACGGCGATCAGAAGGCTCTTCATGAGGTATACTACATTCCGAAACTTTGTAGTAATATCATAAGTCTCAGTCAATTGATAGAAACTGGGAACAAGGTGCACATGGAAAGAGATACCATGAAGGTGATTGATAGGAGCGGGAAGCTCTTGATGCTGGTAAAGCGAACACAAAATCGCTTGTACAAGATAACCTTGAAGACATTCAAGCAAGTTTGTCTCCTAGCAAGCCTAGAAGACCCAACCTGGTTATGGCATACAAGGTTCGAACATGTCAATTTCCATGACTTGAAGCTGTTAGGGGAGAAGAAATTGGCGATTGATGTGCCTCCATTGCCCCAGCCGAACAAGCTTTGCGAGGTGTGTGTGATCGCCAAGCATGCAAGGTCGTCATTCCCGTGCCAAGCAAACTGTAGAGCGGAGAAGCCGTTGGAACTTCTCCATGCTGATATTTGCGGGCCAATCTCACCATGTACACTAGCCGGTAACAAGTACTTTCTTCTAATTGTTGATGATTTCACAAGGTAGATGTAGGTGTTTATATTGGCAGCAAAGAATGATGCATTCCAAGCATTCAAAAAGTTCAAATTCTTGACGGAGAAGAAGACTGAATACAAGATCAAAACACTTCGGACAGACCGGGGCGGTGAGTTTCTATCCACGGAGTTCACTCAGTTCTGTGAAAATGAAGGAATCGAGCGACATCTCACGGCTCCCTACACACCCCAACAAAATGGTCTTGTGGAGCGCCATAATCGCACCGTGATGGCCATGGCAAGATCTCTCCTCAAGGGTACACATATGTCGGCAAGGTTCTGGGGAGAGGCGGTTAGACATGCTGTCTATTTGTTAAACCGTTTCCTAACTAAGGCGCTAGGAGAGCGCATGCCATTTGAAGCTTGGATGGGGAGAAAGCCACATCTCGCCCACTTGAGTGTTCGGTTGTGTTGCATATGTGAAAAATACAACCCCTCGCCTCAAGAAACTTGACGACAGAAGCTCACCCATGGTATACTTGGGTGTCGAGGAAGGCTGCAATGCTCATCATCTATTTGATCCAAGGCATGACAAGTTACAAGTAAGTAGAGATGTGATGTTTCGAGAAAATTGTGAATGAACATGGAATGCAGGTGCCAACAATGAAGAAAAGGTACTACAATTTATGGTGGTGGATGCATTCGGCACCGACGAGGTGATTGTTGCAGCAGACATTGAGGCCGCAGCGGAAGATGTTACAACACCGGCAGTAGCTGTGGTACCCATGACAGGACTGTCAAGTCCATCTACACCATCATCGAACACCCATGCAGCTTCCTCGCCTTCGATAACAAACTCACCCCAGTCTTATGAAGGACCGGTCCGTTTTAGATCCATTGCTGATATTTACGCCAACATTGAGGAAGTGGTTGGTATTGATGAAGAAGAGGGTGAGGTGATGATGGTGATATCTGAAGAGCCGACATGTTATCAAGAAGCTGCAATCGAGGCTTGCTGGTACGAAGCAATGGAGAAAGAGCTAAAATCTATTGAGATGAACAATACCTGAAACCTAAAGTGGGTGTTCAAATTGAAGAAAGATTTAGATGGGAAAGTTGTTAAGCACAAAGCAAGATTAGTGGCTAAAGGCTATATACAAAGACAAGACATCGACTTTGAAGAAGTGTTTGCGCTTGTCGCTAGACTTGACACTATTCGAGTCATTCTTGCGCTTGCGGCAAATCAAAGCTGGGAGGTACACCATCTAGATGTGAAGTAAGCATTTCTTAACGAAGAGTTAGAAGAAGAAATATATGTCACTCAACCAGAAGGGTTTGAAGTACAAAATCAGAAACATAAAGTATACAGGTTGTCCAAGGCCCTCTATGGACTGCGACAAGCTTCACGAGCTTGGAATATGCGTTTGAACATGAGTCTGGAAGAGCTTGGCTTCAAAAAATGTACTTAAGAACATGTAGTATATACAAGAGGTGAAGGAGAAGCAAGTATACTTGTTGGAGTGTATGTCGACGATCTCATCGTGACAGGAAGTAGCACAGAGAAAATCAACAAGTTCAAACAACAAATGATGACAGAATTTGAGATGAGTGATTTGGGTCTTCTCTCCTACTACTTAGGGATTGAAGTGGAGCAACAGAAGAACCGAATTTTACTTAGACAATTAGCTTATGCCAAAAAAATTCTATCTCAGTTCAAGATGGCAGACTGCAATGTCATAAAGCATCCAATGGAACCCAAGACACAGTTGCATAAGGACTTGGAAGGAACTCCAGTTGACACCACGGAGTACAGGCGCATTATTGGTTGTCTGAGATATTTGCTACACACACGATCGGACCTGTCATATTCTGTCGGAATGACGAGCAGATACATGGAGAGGCCTACAATTATGCATCACAAGGTGGTCAAACAGATTCTCAGGTATTTGAAAGGTATAATCTATTTTGGGCTTGCTTACATAAAGGGACCCCAGGAAATTGGTATATTCGGCTACTCGGACAGTGATTTAGCCGGCGATCTCGATGGGAGGAAAAGCACAAGTGGAATGACTTTCTATTTTAATGAAAGATTGGTGTCCTGGAATTCACAGAAGTAGAAGACAGTGGCGCTTTCATCGTGTGAGGCAGAGTTCATGGTAGCCGCAACTGCGGCCTGCCATGCTTTGTGGTTGAGGAGCCTTGCCAGCGAATTAACCGGTGTAGAGCCAAAGTCGGTAACTTTGTTTAACAACAAATCTGCGATAGCTCTTATGAAGAATCCGGTATTCCATGATCGAAGCAAGCATATAAATACAAAGTTTCATTTTATTAGAGAATGTATTGAAAGGGGACAGATATTGTGGTTGAGTTCGTTAATGCCAGAGAACAACGAGCCGATGCGTTAACTAAAGCATTGCCAGGAGTGAAGTTAGCTGCCATGCGGCATTTACTTGGCATCCGTGATTTACAACCATGTCAGGATTAGGGGGAGTAATGTGAGAAAATAATCCAGACATGATAAGGTTAAGTCCCCACGTCGTTAGTTTGTTTTTTTATTTATTTTCTTGATAATTTCTTATTACTCAGTCGATCCTATTTTTATGGATCTAGTGTTAGCCGATCCTATTTTTGTGGATCTCGTAGTCTTTGCTCTTATCATTTGTGGTGTATTTAAAGGGCCGTAGAGGCATGTAGAAGGTGTCTCGATGTAAGGTTTTCTTTCATAAGTTAAATTTCTATTTATCCTATTCTTCTTATATATTTCTGTGTGTTGTATGCTTTGGGTGTGCTATTCATTGATTCTAAGCCAACACTTTTTACTATAATTGTGCTAACACTTTGTTTTACAGGGTAGTATAATTTGTATTTCCCTCGGACTAATATTTTCTTGTAGGAAATTGATGTGCTGGAAAATGGTGGTCCGGGCACTCGGAAGGGATCTAAGCGCTTGGAGTGAAAAAACTTATCTCGTTGCCACGTGGAGCGTGCTGATTGGTTGGGCCAACGTCACAGTCCAGGCGCTCAGAAGGGATCCAAGCGCTCGAAGTACTCCTATAAAAGGAGTCTTCCTCTAGAGCTACGAACAACAAGTTTTGCTACGACTGCTCTGTTGTGCTCTGCTCTTGCGACGTTGCGAAGCCTCTTTGACAACCTGCGACTCTATTTTCTTTTCAATTATTGTCGGTATTCTTTTCATAGTTTCTGTACTTTTCGGTAATCTTTTTTTGCGAACTATTAGTGATTGCCCCCCGAAAACACTCTCACGTGCGACCCTTGGAGTAAGAGTTGACGAAGGCTCCGAACCAAGTAAAATTGATTTGTGTTAGCGTTGTGCCGTTTATTTTTCCGCTGCGTACTCGATTTAATAACAATTTTTTTTAAATGATCGCTATTCAACCCCCCCCCTAGCGAACTCTACGGTCCAAGGTCCAACAAAAACCAGAAGTATTTTTTCTATCATCAATAGCTCCTCCCCAATCACTATCACTGTATCCAACTAACTTGCAATTCTCGGAAAATGAATAAATTAAACCATAATCCAAAGTTCCCTTAACATACCGTAATATTCTTTTGGCAGTTTCCATATGAGATTTGTTAGGGTCGAAATGTAGCTAGAGGGGGGGTGAATAGCTCGTCGCGCTTGTCGTCGCTTGTTTCTTGGTGATGATATGCAGCGGAATGTACAAGAAACAAAAATACAACGCTAACACAAAGATTTACTTGGTATCCACCTCAAGAAGAGGTGACTAATCCAAGGATCCATACACGACACGCTCTCCATTAATAAAACACTCCTTCTCGGTCGCAGCCGGAGGTGGAGAAACTTCGTACAAACTCACACAACAACAAGAAGAAAAGAAGAAGCAAAATACAAGTAAACCTTACAAGATTTTACACAATAGACCCTAGCTAGCTTCCCCTTCTTGTTTGGAACGCCTCTTGACCTTGGAAGTGCAAAAACACCTTGCTCCAAGAAGTTTCAAGAACTGACGGTGAGTAGTGGAGAAGGCGCTGTGAAGATCAGAGAAGGATCGGGCGAAGTAGTGCTGAAAAAGACGCTCGCAACGGCTTTATTCAGCGCTAACGGTCGGATCTCAATCGATTGAATTGCTCTCAATCGATTGGGGAGGCTTTGGATCGATCGGTTGATCGATCCAAAGCGCCTCTGTGCTTTCTGGAACTCGCTTGAATCGACTTCCCGATCGATTCACTAACCCTCGGGCGATTCCAGTCTCTCAATCGATCACTCGATCGATTGGAGGCTCCCAATCGATCGGGTGATCGATTGGGAGGGTCTCTGTGCTCGCGTCGATTCTCCCCAACCGATCCACCGATCGTTTGGGAGAAGATTTTGTCGCGGCACCTCACCCAATCGATCAACCGATCGATTGGGCATGAGTCAATCAATCGGTTGATCGATTGATCCAACTTGATTTGCCCTAATCAAGTCCCAACCCCCTAAAACTCAACATCTGGCCAACCATGACCTGTTGGGACATCATGCCTAGCATTCGGTCACCCTCGACCTGCCAGGACTTTCTCACCAAGTGTTCGGTCAATCCCTTTGACCCACTTGGACTTTTCTCCTCGTGCCAAGTATCCGGTCAATTCTTGGACCTACTTTGACTTCTCAATACCAGGTGTCCGGTCAACCTTGACCCACCTGGATTTCCATGTGCCTGACTTCACTCACCAGAACTTCCCTTCTGCCCAATTTCACTCACTAGGACTTCTCATCTGCCTGGCTTCACTCATTAGGACTTTCACCTAGCTTCACTCACTAAGATTTTCATACTGCCTAGCTTCACTCACTAGGTCTTTCACCTGACTTCACTCACCAGGATTTCTTTTCTGCCTAGCTTTACTCACTAGGACTTCCCATCTGCCTAGCTTCACTCACCAGGACTTTCCATCTGCCTGGCTTCACTCACCAGGACTTCTCAGTTAAGTATCCAGTCGGTCTTTATCTACCTGACTCTTCCTCACATCTAACTGGTCAACCTTGACCAGAGGAGAATTGTACCAATAATCTCCCTAAATGAATGATTGTATCTGCAATCTCCATGTATTGTCAAACATCGAAACCCAAACATCAAGACTCAAGCTTGAGTCATCTCAAGCTCAGTCAACCAGGTCAACCTTGACATAGGGAATATTGCACCAACAAGATTGAGTTGGGGACTCCATATAACGACACATAGCTCCAACTCCATAAAGAATATCAGTCCTAAAACATGTAAAGTACCTCAAATTTCCGGCAAACTTTCGATATAATGTTGGATGTATCTTCTTACCATCATCAAATCTAGACAACTTGACTCCACATTTAACAGGGGTTTCAACTGATTGACAATCTTCCATACCAAATTCCTATAAGATTTTATTTGCATATCCCTTTTGAGAAACAAAGATACTATTATCACTTTGTTTTACCTCAATGCCAAGATAATATGATGTTATCCCAATATTTGTCATTTCAAATTATGTAGTCATGTCTTTCTTTAATTCACCCAACATTGTTGAATTGCTCCCTGTAAAAATCAGATCATCAACATATAAACAAACAATTATCAAATCGCCATTATCTTTTTCTTTAACATAGAGATCATATTCATGTGGACACTTTATGAAGCCCTTAAATTTGAAATATTGATCAATTTTGTTGTACCCAGCTCTAGGAGCTTGTTTTAATCCATACAAAGCCTTCTTTAATTTCAGAACTTTATTTTCTTGTGCTATGGCAATATACCCTAATGGTTGTTCTATATAAAGTATAAACATCTTCCTTCAACATGTCATTCAAGAAATCTGACTTGACATCTAACTAAAAAATATTCATTTTCTTTATCCAGCCAATGCAATAATTAATCGAATAATTTCTAAGCGAGCAACTGGAGCCAAAACTTCATTATAATCGATACCTATTTGCTGACTAAATCCTCTTGCAATAAGACGAGCTTTGTATTTTTGGACTTCTCCATTTGCATTCTTCTTTATCTTGTAGATCCATTTCACACCAATAGTTTGCTTTTCTTTTGAAAGAGTTGTCAATTCCCATGTATCATTCTTATGAATTGCATTTATTTCTTCATCCATTGCTAGTCTCCATTGTTTATTTTTCACTTCTACTTCAAATGTTAGGGGTTCTAAATATGCAAAAAGACAAATAGAAACATTGATTTGATGAGTTTCAGCATAGATATCTTCCAAACTTCTCATCTTTTGAGGTATTTCAATTGGACTGTTTTCATGGGGAGTAGGTGGTCGAGTTGTATTCTGTATTGGCACTATAATGTCCTCTTCTTCTTCTCCTCCAAAATATGGAAGAAAATTATAATTTTTCTCTTCTTGAACTTCCCAATTCTAAGATGCTCCTTTAACAAATTCAACATCTTGACTTATCACCACTTTGTCATTGCTTGGGTTGTATAACTTGTATCCTTTGGAATGTAAACCATATCCAATAAAGACATATTTAGCACTTCGATCATCAAGCTTAGACCTCTCTTGTTGTGGTACTTGAGCATATGCAATGCTTCCAAAAAGTCTCAAATGTTTGACATTAGGCTTTCTTCCATTCCATTCTTCTTGAGGAGTTTGATATTTGATGTTCAATATTGGAAAGTGATTAGACAAGTAAACTGCACAGGAAATAGCTTGGCCCAAAACTCCTTCGGCATATTTTTGGCTTTTAGCATGCATCTTGCCATGTTAAGAATGATTCTATTCTTTCTCTCGACTACTCCATTTTGTTGTGGCAATCGAACTGTCAAAGGACGTCGCATTCCAGAAGTTTCACAAAAGTCATTGAACTCCTTGGAAGTGAATTCACCTCCTCAATTAAACCTCAAGCTTTGATATTATATCCACTCGCTTTTTCTACAAGTCTTGAAATTTTTGAAAACACCAAAAGCTTATGACTTTTGCTTAAGAAAATAAATCCAAGTTTTTATGCTAAAATCATCAATAAAGATTAAAAAATATCTACTCTTACCAAGTGAAGGAGGATTGATTGGTCCACAGACATATGTATGCACAAGTTCAAGTAACATTATCGCTCCAGATGTTGCTTCTTTTGGAAAACTCTTCCTAGCATGTTTCCCAAGAAGACATGCTTCACTTAAATGATTTGGATGGTTCATCAGAGGCATACCTTTCACCATATTCTTTTCTCCCATAGCCTTTAATGCTTCAAAGTTCAAATGACCGAATCTCATGTGCTATTGCCATGCTTCATCTTGCACATTAGCCTTCAAACACTTTGCTTCAATTGTCTTAATATTCAAAGTAAACAGCTCTTTGACAAAACAACCTTCGCAAGCAAATTAGCATTTTGATCTCTAAGACAAAGATAGCTATACTTCATAAGAATCTCACAACCTCTTTCAAGTAGTTGATCCATGTTTATAATGTTACTCCTTAATTTTGGCACAAAGTAAACATCTGATATTATTTCATGACGGACATCTTTAGAAGAGATGAGAATTGTACCTTTTACTTCAATATGAATTTTTGAGGAGTCTCCAAAAGAAACAATGCCTTTCACTTTCTCATCAAGCTCTACAAATTTATCTTTGTACCCACACATATGATTGTTTGCACCATTATTCAAATACCATAAATTGTTTTCACCTTTTTCTTCTTCCTTGATTTGTAGCAATAAAGTTGGCTTTGGCTCTTCAATTTCTTGATTGTCCGCAACAAGATGAGCCTCTTCTTTAATATCATTACTAGCACTATGACATTCCCAAGCATAATGATCCATTTTATGGCATGTGTGACATTCAACTTTAGACTTGTCATACCTTCTTCCATTTGAAGTTGGATAATAGCCTTGTCTTTTTCCTCTTGCTCTTCCGTAGTATCTAGTTGATGATTGACTTCTTTCTTCTTGATTAAAGTTGTCTCTTTTCCCTGCACTTGGTCCATTTTGGCCATGTCCATGTCTTCTTCGTCCATGGCCTCTTCCTTGACCACGACCTCTAAAATAATTGTGTCCTCTTTCATCATTCTTTAGTATAACCTTGTCTTTGAGAACTTGCTCCAATGACTCTTGTTGTCTTCTTTTCATCTTTTCTTCATGGGCTTGTAATGATCCCTCCAATTCTTTAATAGTCATCGAATGTAAATCTTTTGTTTCTTCAATGGCACACAATATAGTCAAATTTAGGAATCAAAGAACAAAGCATCTTTTCCACAATGCGTAAATCTTCTATCGTGTCTCCATATCTCTTCAATTGATTGACAATTGCCTTCATCCGTGAACAATAATCCATAATGGATTCACTCTTTCATCTTCAATACTTCAATATCACTCTTTAGTGATTGAAGTTTTACCTTCTTTACTCTGTCAACACCTTGGAGAGCCTTTGCCAATATCTCCCAAGCTTTTTTTGAAGTAGTAGCATCGACCACCTTCTCGAACATGGAATCATCCAAACATTGATGGATGAGGATGAGGGCTTGTTGATCCTTCTTCTTTGTCTTTGACAAAGAATCCTTCTCTACTTGAGGTAAATTATCTTCATTTTGAGGCTTCTCATAGCCTTTCTCTACAATCTCTCATACATCTTGGGAACCAGGCAATGCTTTCATCCTTAGACATCATGTCTCATAATTCTCCTTTGTGAGATAAGGAAAATGAAAAGAAGAAGCTCCATTTTTGGCTATCACTTGAGCACTTAACCTGGCTTTGATACCACTTGTTAGGACAAGAAGAATTCACATATCTCCACAATGGTATGATATTGTCTACTTTAGATCTAAACCCTCATGGATTTATTTTTGGGTTCAAAATGCCTTATACTAATAGAGATATCTTCCATATTTTAAATCCATGATCTTTTCCATGCATTTTTAATGTAGGACCGAGGTTGGTCGAGTCTTTCTTGGTTTCACTCGTAGTTGGTGAAAAATTGGTTTAGCTTGGTTTAAAATGAGTGCAAGGGACAAAACATTCCTCCTCTGACTCTCATGCCCGAGTGTTGCCACCCTCTCAGTTGACATTCTAAGAAGGTGGTGGAAAGGCTCAAAAGATGTAGAACACTTTACACTTTAAATGCTTTACTCAAAATATCCATTCAATAATGTGGGAACACAACTTTTATAGATCTCTAGGGATGTTATTTGTCTAATATACCTTGGTGCCAGACTGCTCCCACTAGGTTGGCTCCACCTGATAGCCATAGATAGGCTCGTTTTCACATTGTTTCTATTTGGACTGTACATGTAGGACCTATCTGTGCTTAGAAGCTTCTAGAATATTTTCCAATAACGGATATGTTTCACATGCTACCCACTAAATGGGCGATATTTTTTTTCCCCCTTTTGTACATGCTTAGAGAAACCAAGCATTAAGTGCAGTGAAATCTCACTTCCGTAGAAGGCAAGTATGAAACTTGCAAACTGTATACAATTTATTCCACTGATGGCAAGTTGATTGATCTAAAGCATGTGGACTAAGGCCTTGTTTTCTTAGATGTTGATGAATTGAAAATATGAATTTATATGAAAGATGGAATTGTGGAGAGGGAAAGATTAGAAAGATATTATCCTTTGCATTGTTCTCTTGAATAAAGATGCCTAGAGAGGATGAAAGGATAAGGTCCACGCAGCCAAACAAGCTAGTTGTGACTTACACGCAGCTTGATGATTTGATTTGCACTGGCTTAAAAGAGTATTTTAGATCCTCAGGTGCTGATTCTCAGTAGGTTCATTCCACTGATCCATGTGAAAATATAATGTTCCTACATCACACACTTTGATCTTTTAGTTGTCTTTCTATTTTAAATTGAAACCATTGAGTTTTCTATTTATGGAAGGGATATAAGAATATTTTATCTAATTAAGGATATATTTAGCAGTTATTGGTATGGGAGAGATCGTCCTCGCTGGCTTGGGCCTATCCCATATGAATACCCATCTCACCTTACTGGAGATCTTCCTGGTGATTATGGCTTTGATGTTGCTGGCCTGGCCAAGGATCCGGTGGCCTTCGGAAAATACTTTAAGTAGGTAAACTAAGTATCACTTGCTACAATTTCTTTCTCCTTAGCTTATATTGTGATTGCTAGTTGATTGTTGGGTGTTCTCATTCTCTATGACATAACGAAGAGTTTCATTCCTTGATCTATGGTTTAGTCATATCTTGTTAAAGATTCTCATAACTCCATATGGAAACATGGTTATGCTTAAGATTCAACTTATAATTTCAGTTATTTATATGACCATCAAAATATTTTCAGGTTGAAGAATTTTTTAGGATTAAAGATTGAAAGTTAAGTTTAACCATATTGATGCAAGAACATCTCTTACCAGTGCTTAGATCTGCACATAAACAATGTCCTGTCTTCTATACCTACCTACTCTATAAGTTTGGATGATAAATTGCATCAATAAGTCAAAGCTAGCTTTTTTTTTTGTTTTGAGAGGTGAATCCATCTCGATCATCAACTGTAACATCTTCTGGTGAAAGGTATGTCAACCAAAATCCGAATGATGGTTATGACATTATTATCTCACTAAGGCCAAGGGAACAAAATAGAAAAGGTCTGATGAATTTATTTACTTGATATGCGCATGCTGGTTCTAGATAATAGTGAGTGGTATGCACACCTTCATTAAGTTTAATAAATGATAGGTAATTAGGTAAGATATGAAGACCACCTCGAATGGTATATATCTCTGTGTGTGACACTCGAATTTGATCAGACCATTGATATTCTCGTATGGTAGTTATTCCTGATATATTGGACATGTAGAGTAGTATCACATACGGTACAAGTAATTCCATGCCAATTGGAGACATCATGAATAGCAATATCGTAATGTTTGATAAGTAATTATCTGGCAAACAATGTCTCAAATCTCATTCTATGCCATGGTTCCAATCCCCGAATGGAATGAAATTTGTGCTGTGGTGGTGCCAATGGGGGTGCTGAGATATAAAATTCATAGGATCTTGAATTTTTATGATTTGTTCAAATGTGAAGTTCAACTATCATGGCGATGACTAATTTGTTTTTAATAACATAAAATGTGCTGATTTTTTTTAAAGTTCAACACCCTCTAATTTTAACAAATGCTCATGCAGCTACGAAATTCTACATGCTCGTTGGGCAATGCTAGCATCTCTTGGTGTTATTGTCCCTGAGTTGTTAGCTGAACTTGGTGTCGTCCAATTCATCGAGCCTGTGTGGTGGAAAGTTGGGTACGCAAAGCTTCAGGTAAGGGGTCTGACGCAATTCATACTCAAGTATCTTAATCTCTATTAAGCGGAATTGTTGTCTGTTTATTGGGAGGCCTCGAGACAGCTTTCATAATTACATGATTCAAACAATTTGAAAAAGTATATCAGTACGTCGGTCTTCAATTATGGATTCTGGCAGGTTGATGTATATTTACATATTATGTGTGGTCTTTCAGAACTTTGTTTTTGCCCAATTGGTTGCTCCTTTGCAAATGTTTGAATCAGTTGAGTTCGACATTTAATGCATTTCTTAACGACATGATTTCTCTCGCAGGGTGATACACTGGACTACTTGGGCATTCCTGGACTTCGTATAGCGGGTGGGCAAGGTGTCCTCATAATCGCAATCTGTCAAGCTCTTCTAATGGTAATCACGACTTCCATTATGCAATCTACTCAAGTGTTCTCTCAAGTAGATGGATTACCAATAATCTTAGGTCGGACCGGAGTATGCTCGATACTGTGGGATTGAGGCTCTGGAGCCACTGGGTTTGTATTTGCCTGGGGACATAAACTATCCAGGAGGCATACTTTTCGATCCTCTGGGGCTTTCTTCTGACCCAGAAGCTTTCGAGGAGCTCAAAGTGAAAGAGATAAAAAATGGTAGGCTGGCAATGGTGGCTTGGATCGGCTTCTATCTTCAAGCAGCTGTTACAGGAAAAGGTCCAATTAGGAACCTTTTTGAACACTTAGCAGATCCTTTCCACAACAATATCACTTCTCTTATTCATCATCTATAGCAAGCGAAAATGAAAGTAAGCTCAACAATCTCATCATCTTCCGCTTCCGATTTCCTCGCAATCCTCATCGAGCTGTAACAATCTTCTTGCAAGTTAACATGATTGTGTATATTGTAGTTGATTTCACAAAATTAGGAGGAAATGGTGCAATTCCAACTAGTGATTAACCTTTTTTTTTTGGTAAATGCATGTACATGATTTTCCATAATATTTTCATTTCTTTGCTCGGTTGAATTTATTTAGTTGAAGAATTTGGCTAAAAGCTCTTATTTTTCATGAGAGTGTGAATTAGGGCACCTTTTGACATTGTATTTGTCAAATGACAATAGTTTTTCCCTCGAATATTTGAAATCGACACTCATAACAATCTTCTACTTGCTTTGATACCTAACAATTAATTAAACATTTTTTAAATTTATGTATTATCTTAAAAGTATCAATTGGTTGCTTGTTTTCTTCCTGGAAGAATTAGGTTAATTTATCCTTAAAATTCTTTTTTTTTAAAAAAAAAAAGCAAAGCATGATTGCCTTTTTCATTAAAGTCTATTGAAAAAAATAGTGGATAAAAATTAAAAGGACATTTTTTATTAGAATCCTTTCATTTTTATTTATTATCAAAATGGTATCTTATTTTGTTTCAGTATATGTTTATTTTTAAAAACATTTTAGTTTTCAATGTTGTTATGGTAATTACTGCTATAATAGAATATTTTAACTTTATTCAATATTAATAATATTATATTATAATAATTACAGTTCATAACTACTATAATATAAATACTTCATTTTAATCCATACTCATTAACAATAATTATAATAGTTATAAAACCTAATTGTTAGGTTTGTGTGATTGTAATAGTTATAGAATTATCACAATTGTGTAACACTCCTAGAATTGTAGGCAGAAAATAAAGATATTTTTATAATAAAAGATATAGAGTGATCTTTTGATTTATTTTTTTTTGTTTAATTTTAATTTGATTTTTTTTAAATAATAAAATTTCAAAAATGATTCAATTAATCTAATTGGGCATCTTAATGGGTCAAAGCCCAAACTAAAATGTTCTATGAACCCATATATATCTATCTATCGTTAGATCAGATCCTCAGATCTCACGAACGGACTCGATGAAATCTAGGATTTCCTCAGCTTCTATAAATGTCGTAGGGTTTTCGTTATTTGCCTCTGCTTCTCTTTCGTCCGCGGCCGCCGCCTCCTCCTCCTCCTCCTCAGTCTCCTCTCTCTCTTCCCATTTGCGATGGCGCCGTCTAAGCCCAGGAGCAAGAGCCGGAACCCTCTCCTTATTCCCGGCATCGGAAAGTTCTCGCGTTCCAAGATGTACCACAAGCGCGGCATCTGGGCTATAAAGGCGAAGCACGGCGGGACCTTCCCTCGCCACGACCCCAAGCCCGCTGCTCCTGAGCCGGCGTCGAAGAAGCCCCCAAAATTCTACCCCGCTGACGATGTCAAGACCCCCGTGCCCAATCGCCGCAAGCCCAAGCCAGCAAAACTCAGGTTTCGTTATTTTATGGTTCTTGATGTTATCTTTTTCATAAAGTAGGATGTTTTTTTTTACTGATTTGGTTTTATTTGGTGATATAGAGCCAGCATTACCCCAGGAACGGTTCTCATCCTCCTCGCGGGCAGGTTCATGGGGAAGAGAGTGGTTTTCCTTAAGCAGTTACCTTCCGGATTACTTCTTATCACTGGTAATTCGATTCATCATTTGCAAAGAGAATCATTCCATTGACATATGGGTAACTTTGGGCATGTAATTTGATTCATCAACAATTTGTATACCACTTCTGGTTCTTGTCGCAGAGCTGACTACCCAAATATAGTTTTTATGGCATTTTAGGCTGTCTTTTTATGAACATGACGAGTAGGTCATTAAGGAGTTTACTATATATATATATATATATTTGAAAAATAATTTACCATATTTTGAACTTGATGCACATTCAAGTTTTATTCATGAAGTGATTGGTTATGGTCAATATGTATGTTTATTGTATGCATGACATTTTTTGATTCAAATGAAGTGTTTGTGCCATTGACAAGAGTAACAATTGTAATTATGAGATTTCATTACTCATTTTGATTCAGTAAATTGTTACATATTGAAAATGGATCGGAGTGATAGTCCACTATTGCTGCTTGCTATTTAGATACTGATGATCAGACAGTCAATTCTGCTTATATCGATAAAATCATATCTGAATATAACCATTTTGGATGAAACTGTTTGATTCTTCTCAAGTGGACAATTTTTGGTTTAGTTTTATGTAATTAGTTTCATAGGGACCTTGTGCCATATGGTTATTAATTATTTGGCTTTGGAGCTTGAATTTCCTCTTAATTGAGCGTATATTTATTCTGGTTTGTTTTGGATTTAAATTTAACTTTCAATTAATTTTTCACGTTGTTTCCCCTCAGAACGCGCAATGTTGACTGATCTCTTGTTGTTCATAGTTTTATTACGTTGGTATTCTTATTTTCTATGCTTAATCCGGGTCCAAAATATGTCATGTGGTGATCTTAGTCAGCCTTTTGTCATATTTCAATCTAAGCTATTTCCAAAGTTTCATTGTATGCTTAATCTTGTAGGCCCTTTCACTGTTAATGGGGTACCCTTAAGAAGGGTTAATCAAGCTTATGTTATAGCTACTTCAACTAAAGTTGACATATCTGGTGTCAATGTTGATAAGTTTGATGATAAATACTTTGCAAAGGATAAAAAAAAGGCGTACAAGAAAAGCGAAAGCTCATTTTTTGAGACTGAGAAACAGGTATTGCAGTAGATCTGTACACCAATTGCCTTCATCATCTCCTCTATAATGCTTATCCACATTCATTTGCAATGCAGGAAAAAAAGCTGCCTCAACAGAAGAAAGACGATCAGAAGGCGGTTGACACTCCACTCATTAAGGCTATTGAAGCAGTGGAGTATTTGAGAGGTTACCTCGGGACAAAATTCACCCTCAGGTCTGGAACGAAGCCTCATGAGCTACAATTTTAAATGGTAGTTTGATTGTTATGTGTCTTTCTTTGCATGAAGCATAATTTTATGGAGTTTGTAACTGACTTTAATTTCCTTTGCGTTCTTACTCAAGTAAGATTTTTGCTGTCAGGATCACTTGGTTATCTACTAGACTGTTATAAATTTTATCCTTCATGATCTGTTTGGATTATATTCTATTCAATCATATCTGTCTTTATTCATTTTACACGGTTGTTTTTCCTTTGCGTGAATCTTACTAAAGTATTAGAAGAAATGAATCATTCATATTTTCTTCTGTATTTAACTTTCCAAAAAAGCTTTTTGAGCTTGATCTTCTGGTAGTCACTTAAAATCTCATATCTATGGGAGCCTTTGCTTGGGTGTGTTGGTGTTTAGAGCGTGGTTTGAAAACTTACTGTTTCTGGTGAAATGGTTGAAATGTATGTTCTAGAAAATTATAGAAATTTAGTATCATTTGACACCAATGCTTTGTTATGGTAGATTAGAGGTTGAAGGAGGAAGACGCAACCAAAGGATTATTTTTAGTAATATACATGTCTAAAGGGAAATTTACAAATGTTATAGTTTTTGCTTGTATACTAGGAAATACTTGACAAGCACAACTTCACTCATCTTCTTGAATGTCACCATTCCATTCTTGCCCCAGTCCTCTTCTGTAGCAAACAAAACATGGTTAAGTAAACAATTTGGAGTTGAGTTGGTATTACGGTCAATAGTCAATCGTAGTGTGTCAAACTTATTAATTAGGTGGCACAATCAGGTGAATTCAGGATGAATTTCATTGAGACTGAGAAGGCTACAGCTGGTTGGGGTGCCTGTGAGGTTTTAAGTTCGGCCATGGTGAGAAGTGCTTTTGTCTCAAGTGCTGTATAAGGCTGTTGGGCTCAGACCGAAGTTGATGGTCCGTGGTTTAGGGTTTCATTTGTAGTATAAACCATCTCTATCTTGCTAACAAATCCATCCTTATTCTTATCAAGAACACAAAAGAATTAACTAGTATCTCAAAAGTTGTCTCAAGTTCTACCAACCACATCCGGGAATTCTAGCATTGTACTCATGGAAGAACTAAGTTTGAAGTCCCATTGCAAATTTTTACTGCTAAAAAGAAAAACAAATATATGAACTCTCGAAAAAAAAATCTAAAATAACCTTAAAAAAAGCCTGTTATTAAACCAAATTCTTTCACTCAGAGTAGAAAAGGATTTCAGATATTCTATTCAAATTCAGTAGAACATACAATCCACCCTCGTTACAGACGGATCAAATACTATAAACGATTTATATGATTAAGCAGCCTGCTCCAGATTGTTCAGACTATTATGGACCTTTGCGAATGGTTCCTCCGTTGTTGTTTTGTAATCCTGTAAACAAAAGATTCCAATTCCATACGTGATAGCTATCAAATTAGCTGGATTCAGCAAATTTTGTGATTATGTAAGCTACATGAACAAAACTCAAGTAAAGCTAATCAAGGGTGACTTGGATGAAACATTTTGACAGAGAGATACAAAGCACTCCAAGGATACTGTTTATGAGCTGTTGGCTCCTCTAGAAGATAAACAGGGCACAGAAGGACGATAAACGCATTAAATTTCATGCCCATGTTGTCATCTATGTCACATGCTAAAAAAAGATCGTGAATCTCCTCCTCATTAAAGGGAATTTCAAGCTTCTGAAAACAATGCTTCAGCTCTTCTTGATCAATCGCGCCATTGGAATCTTCATCTACAAAAATGAATTATAAAAGAATGAGCCAAAATGGCAGGCATTTATGCAAAGTAACATTGACTGAATATTTCAGCTCGTTGCAAATTACAATATTCCGCATCAGAAAGGGCTCATCTGTTATCAAAAATACAATTTCAATGATGTCCAAACTATTAAGATCGGTCAGTCCGGTGCACGAATATGCCATTAGTGAAGGGTCCCAAGAAAGAGTTGGACCAATATTACCTTGTATTTTTTTACATGCGGCTATTTTAACAACTCTGACCTCAAGATTACTCTTCTTTTCTTGGCCCGTGATAGTTAGTCATAAGCTACTAAACTAAAGCTTGTTTTGATGGGTTTACTGTCAATTACAAGAATCTAAAGTCAAGTTAATCACAGTTTCAGTACTAGATGCTAGCCCAGAACTTCTATTATTGATTTTCCTTGTGTGCCTTGTGAAATGAAGATTCAACTTACCAAACTGCTCGTAAATGGAATTGCAACTCCTGATACTTTCATCAATTTTTGGAAATTCAAAATGATGCTATCAAATGACTTCGCTGAAGTTGCATTCAATGCCCTTCGCCGCATTGTGCCTCGACCATCTTCGCATCAAGCTTTGATTCTGAATCATGAATCATTTCGTTCTCTTGAGATGATCTAATGGCTAACATATGAAGTGTTGTCATCATAAGATTTAGGGATTGAACCATAACTAAAATAAATATCTCCCTTATATTAATCCTGAGATAAATTGATGGGGATACTGGGAGTAAGCCTACAATTCTAAACCACTTCGCCTTAGCGAGTGGCTTTTCCCAAGCGCACCGACCATATATGTAGAATCAATAGCATAGCAGGAACGCTATTTACCTGGAAAAGAATTCAGAACCCTATTTCCCAACGCGTAGAAGAAAATGAGTAGGTTTTCATAGAAGTTTGCAAAACTATGAATTCACGAAGAACAAATGATTCACAAAAACCGAAACTATCAAAAGGCCAACCGAAGCATCTCGATCGTCGCAAGTATACTTTCGCAGAAACCGATACTTACGGGGCACAGTCGCACAGACAGAAAACGCCAGCACAGAAAATAGAAAATAGAAAGGAAAAAAACAAACATAGCCCTGCACCAGAACAAAAGAGGGGATTTTGACTCTGGCCTGAATCTGATGCTTCCCATGCCCTTCGGCAGTCCATCAAGCGACGCCGACCGATGAGGCCGCTAGGTTCGTTGATCGGAGCGGAGGGTTCCGCTGGGATCGGGATCTCGAAGCAGACTAACTGGAGTATTTCATATTAATTATTTTATCTAACAATTTTACCTTTGTCAGTAAAAAAATTTTACATCAATTATTTGCTTTTAGGGAATAGATTTTAATTCCGTAAATTATCATATGATGTAGTAAAAATAGATATCTAAATTTAATAAAATAATTTTTTAAATTTAAATTATATATTTTAAATAAGGAAACTCGTATGAGATTCTAAACTCGTCGTTTCCTAGGAGAGAAAGAAACGAGAATTTTCTCCTTATATATGTTCTATATATAAAATTAGGATGTATGTTTTAAATAAAATAAAATGCGATGATTCCCCTGAATTTAGTCCAGCCGCGGTCTAATGACTTCCGGACATGCGGTCGGTTGAACCGTGGTTGGGTCCAGTTTCGAAAGCATTGGTCCCACCACACGTGTGTCAGCCATCAGCCCATCAACACCTTTTCTTGTTCACGCCAATGGAAGCTACAGTTGGCCTACTTGTCATTTGTGATGCGCAATGATTCCCACTCTCAGCCGGTTTCATTATCTCTAATAATAATAATAATAATATAAAATAATTTATTATATATATAATTGTATATATATATATATATATATACATTTTTGTCCGTAGATAAAATTTTAAACTATCCTAATTTTAAAATTATCAAATCCCGTACCCACTTTTCATTTTATCATTATCGTCAAATCAATTCGACAAGAAAAATAAATCAATCGATTGATTTTTTTCAATCGAATCGATTTCATTCTGTTTGAAAAATCTATAAATTAGTTTTGATCAAAAATATTTAATGAATCTAAAGACCTTGAAATGATATGAAATTAGTTCATATATATTCGTCTAGTTCTCCTAATTTTAAAAATGTTATCAAATATCAATTTGACCAAATATATTAAGAACAATTATTTTTTAAACATGAATTAATTTTTCAGACACATTTGTGTTCAAAAAATATTGTTCTCAATATATTTGGTTAAATTGATCATGTTTGATAGTATTTTAATAATCAGGAAAACTATACAAACACATAGGAAATGGTTTCATATAATTTTGAGGTCTCTAAGTCGATCAGTTGATTTTATCGAAACCGGCTAATGGATCTAGAGACCTTCAAATGATATGAGAACAGTTCTTATGTGTTCGTCTAGTTATCCTAGTTGCAAGTATACTATCAAATATCAATTTGATGTAATACATTGATAGCAGTGATTATTTTAAAACTATGACCGAATGAATTTAAATAAAATCAATGTAAGTTCATTCAGCCAAAAATCGGTTAATGGACCTAGAGAGTTTGAAATGAAGTGAAACCAGATTCTATGAGTTATTCTAGTTCTTATGATTATATCTATACCCTCAAATATCAATTTGACCCAATATATTGAGAGCAGTGATTTTTCGAACACGAATTAATTTTTAGACATATTTATGTTTTAAAAAATCACTGCTCTCAATATATTTAGTCAAATTAATATTTGATAATATTTTTACAATTAGTAGAACTAGATGAACATATAGTAACTGGTTTCATATCATTTCTAGATCTTTAGGTCCATTAGTCAGTTTTGGCCAAAATCGATTGATAGACTTAAATACCTCGAAATGGCATGAAACTAGTTTCTATTTGTTCATCTAGTTATTCTGATTGTAAAAATGTTATTAAACATTAATTTGACTGAATATATTAAGAGCAATGATTTTTTAAATACAAATTAGTTTTTCAGAAACATTCGTTTTAAAAAAAATCACCGCTCTTAATATATTCAGTCAAATTGATGTTTAATAGTATTTTTACAATTATGAGAATTAAAAAAATACATAGAAACTGATTTCATGTCATTTCAATATCTCTAGGTCCATCAGTCGATTTTGACTGAAATCGACTGATTATTTTTTTTAAACACATAGAAAGAAATCAATTCGACTCGGTAAGAAAAATCCTCAATCACAAGTTTAACTTTGCAATTTTATTTTATAAAGTAATAATTAAGTAATATAATTTCTTTCTAACTATCAATTGTTCCTATCTTAAATCTACTAAATTATTATCTTCTTTCTCACGGAACCCTCCCTAGACTGGATCCACATTTAAATTTTAGGTCTCCCAAATTTGATCTTCGATCTATCACATTTTTGTTGAGGTTTCATACATTTTTTTTTCTTTTCTTCCTATCCTAAAGCTAAGGAACTGAAATGAAAGAACTGACAAAGGAGGGAGGAAATTCAGAATTTGAGCGCAGTCCCAATGTCCAAAAAAATTTTGTTTTCACTCAATGTAAGTAAAGTTTTATTTGTTACAACTCCCATATACAAATATCGTTACCTAATTACCCTTTAGATTTTTTAGGTACAAAATATTCAAAAATGAGTATAATTCCTCTTAAAGTCGGCACTTTATACAAAAATCGAGTATATTTTATATCAAAATTGACCATCATATTTTTTAGGTATAAAAATCTGAAAACGAGTATAATTCCTATTAAATTCAGCACTTGACACTATAATTAAATATATTTTTTTATTAAATTGAGTATAACCTTTTTCTTGCTTAATATAATTCCTTCTAATTTCTGCACCATTTAACGAAAATCTAGTATATTTTTCATCCAATTAAGTATCATTTAAAAAAAATCTAGTATATTCTCTATCCAATTGAGGTGAAAAAAGAATCGTGCTTAATTTAATAGAAAATATACTATATTATAATTTAATATACTGAATTTAAGTGGAATTATACTCATTTTTGGACTTTTTATACTTAAAAATATTAGGGGTAATTAGGGACATATGATTGACTAGGGAGTGGAAATAAAGATTTTTACTGCATGTAAAATTTTATTTATCAATACCGATTACATGCATATTTTCCCCTAGAGATCATAATTATTAATATTGTTGAATATTATATTATAATTATTACAACATAAATATAACTTATTTTTTTCAACACCAATCGATATTATATTATATTAACCACAAGATTGGAATTATTATTGATTCTGTCCGAAAGCTGAATTAACGGACGCTGGGCACGTGGCGCTCTCCGGTTGCTGACGTGGGTTTTCGAATGCTGGTGCGAACTTCCGGCGATCCTGCAAAGAAGTCGGGCCGGGAAGGGGTTCCCGGGCGGCGACCCTCCGACGCTCAAGTCAGGCAAGCTAATAGTGAGGAAGTGGCTGCAAAAATTGTAGAACGCGTACCTCCGGCGAAGTATAAGGCTCTTTATATAGAGCGGTGAAAGAGCTCATGCACACCTACCAAGGCAAATACGTGTCCTTAGCTCATACCTTGGTATGTGTTTGTTAGAAAGCTTACCTGACACCATACTGCTACAGTCCCGGCACGTCTTCGATGGGACAAAAGAACACCTTACCGCCAGATTTGGAGTATGGCCTAGTCATAGGACTTGACAGCTGTCATAAGATGTTCCTTGTCCTTCTCTCTCTACTCCATGCCGGAGCGTCCGGCCGGCCGGCACTCATCTCCCGTCCAAGGGCCGGCACTCATCTCCCGTCCGGCCAGCCGACACTCATCTCACGTCCAGCCTGCCGGCATTCACATCACGTCCGACCCCCCATATGCATCGGTATGCTGGGGAGATCCTCGGTAAGGTGCTATGTGGGGACTACTAACAGTATGTTACCTTATGTCTACGGCCGAGCATGACTTCCGCTCGGCCCTTCGTTACTGTTCAATCGAGCGCCGGAACCCCGACCCCTGTCGGGGCGCCTTTTACCATCGGTTATTTACCGACCGGCCGACCGGGGGGTTGGCCGACCGGTCCGCCCTTCTCCGAACGGCCATCTGGCACGTTGACTTCCATGTGACGTTAACCCCTCAAAATGAGGGTTCCTGTTCTAACCACCGAATCAATTATAATTATATAATTATAATAATTATAAAATCATAGCTACCACCAGATTATTATAACATAGAGATAGGCGAGGTGGATTATAATATCACCAAAAATAAAATGATATATATATATTACCATCGGGATAAATAAAAAAATACTCACGAAGATCCATCTAAACAGTCAGCATTCTTAGATTTATTATTTCATCAAAAAAAAAAAAATCCTACAATACACCACAACTCAAATTCAAATTTTTTAGATATCTAATAAACTACACGGTAGTCCCGACGCATGTCTATATATATATTTATGAGTTATCACTAGGGGTGCAAATGAATCGAATCAGTTTGTAAGCGTTTCAAGTCGGCTCGAAAATTATTCTATTCCTATTCAAAATTATCGAATTCAATTCGAACTCAAACATATTCGATAATTTTTTCAAGTTGAATTCAAACACATAATATTTATTTGATTATTCACAAATCGTTCGCGAGTCAAACTCGAATTAAAATATTATAATTATTTTTACACTACTTTAATTTAAATATATTCAAATTAAGATTCAAGTAATTCAATTCAAATTCAAATTTAAGTCATTTTGAATTCTTGGAACGAATAAGGTATGAACCATTAACTCAAGTTAAAATTATTTATATTTTTGAGTTTCAAATATCCTATATATTTTTTTGAAATCGAATTCAAATATTAATATTTTTAAATTATTTGACACGATTTGATTCGTCTAAACCCCTAATTATGACTCGCTATAATCTATTAATCAATAAGTAAAGCGTATATAATAATGCTAGTGTATTTTTTTAATTGCTATTAGGTACAGTTAGATTATAGAGTTGATTCAGCGTTTTTAAGGCAAGTAAAATTTCCTGGCTGCATTATTCGAGCTGGATCGGCATGCATGCATGCATGGATCGCCAGAATCTACGTCCTGAGATATCTGTCGGATTCCAAAGCTGATGATGGGGATGGCACGAGCCTAGTCTCAATCCATGCTTCTAAGTAAAGAAAACATGTTTTTTTTTAATTAAAAAATAAAATAAAAATAAAACAAATAAAAGAAGTACGTGTTTTTTTATAATAGATCAATTATAGTTGGTTGAGATTAGTGAACTGAAATTGATTTGCCATGATGTTGAAGGATCGAGATGAACCACTTGAGTATTGTTGACCTTTAATAATTAAGCTTAATTTAAAAGTGATTAGTGCTTAACTAATCACCTCCTTCTAGGCATTGATTAGTTCTTCATCTAGCTTGTATGTGATTTTTAATTATATTATATATGTTTCTTCTAAACAAATATTTGTTTATCAATGCCTAGCTACTTGGCGAAAACACTTAATTATAATAACACAGATAAGATTAATTAATTAATTAAAGATTTGCTTTAGTTGTTTTAATTAGTTTGATTTTCACTCAAATATAAATAAAGCTTAATTGTGAGCACATCGATCATAGTTAAATGCAAGCATACTACAACATAACAATTGCACTACACGACTCTAAGTTGATCTCTCTCTCTCTCTATATATATATAATTCTTGACTAGATTAATATATTTTCTAGCAATACTTTTTGTTTCTTTGCAAAAAGGAGTGGAAAGCAATTAGATGGGTGAGTAGATGTGTTTTGGAATACTACTGAAGAAGGTACATGGACCATCTTTATCATATGTATCTTTGTCAGATGTACAATTGGAGTGTTTAGGAGCCAAACCAGCAACTGTGGCAGTCATTTGACTTCATCATGAACTCTTTGTTGCTATATATACACAAGAAAGAAGAAAGAAGAAGAAGAAGTTATGAGACATCACAAGGTACAATCCAATGTGCAGGTGTGTTGTGGTTTTTTCATGCAAAATCATCACAAAAAAACAAATTTTCTAGAATATTCTACAGTAATATATATAGCTTCTGCTAATGCAAGATCTTAGGAAAAGATCAAATCACATTAGATGATCTATTATACATGATTTTATCCTACATTGCAAGAGTTTGCATCTGTGGTCATATGGTCAAACGATAACAACTTTATCGTTGCACCAAAGCAGTGATTGACATCATGTTTCATTCAGGTCGGGAGGGGAATGCAGAAGGTATAGGATCATTTTAGGGGCGTTAGCATCAAGAAGCCATTGGCAAAAAATGGTGTTGAAGAACTATCTACGGTGGAGACATGTGATTACATTATGAATGTTGACACACAAGAGGCTGCCTACTAGAATAAATAGGATTATCTTGAGGACATGAGATGTACCTTCTGCATTGTGGAGGAGACACATGAGCAAATATTCTTTAGGTGTGAACTGGTTAGCTAGTGAAGGATTTGATGGTGGTTGTGTATGCAATAGGAGATGTCCAGGTACCTGATGTTATGACCAATGGTGTCATTAGATGAGGTGAATAACTTCGATTCGTCGATTAGATTGTACAGAAGTTAAATTGACATTACAAACATCCTCCTCTTGTGATGCCATCAGTTCTAATAAATAATATCAGAGCCAGAACTGTAAAAATGCTTAACAACCTTTCAAGCTCAACGCTAAAGGAAAGAATGAAGACTTGAAATTTCAAGTTCAAGTTCTAACAACGAGGATGTTGAGGATCTTTAAATGCATTACATTACAGAGGGACCAAGAGGGATCGACAACTTGGTGAAGGCTTGGTACCTTGTTATATTAGCCATGATTCATCATATATTAACTCCCACATCTATTTGTCCTTTTAGTCATCATGATTTACGTTCTCTGTATTAGTACTCAGACGAGTTGGCGAGCGATGCTGGGTGAGCTTTTCGCCTTTTTGCCACATCATTCATTATATACGGGCAGTGAGGCAGCATGTTTAAGGGAGTTAGTTTTGATATAGATTTGATTTTCAAGAAATGCAAGTATATATATAGGTCCTTAGACATCTACTCAAATCTGCATACTTTGTAAGACATGAGTAGCTATTTTTTATCAACATTGTATGTGTGTATACATAGAGAGAGATAATTAAGAGAGCATATTCTTAACTTATCACAATTAATATATTAAGGTATAAGAGAAATTGTATCAATAATTATAGGTAATGTTTAACATAACATTAGGGATAAAAATTGTATAGTTTATCCAAATAGTTAGGATTAATGCAATTTAATGATGCTTTTGAAAAATTATTAATCAAAGCCCACTAATTATTAACAAACAGTTATAATAATTAAACTAGTCATTGCTAAAGCAAATCATCACATTACAATCACACAAATAGCACTGGCATACATTAATAATTAGTTAACTAAGAAACACTACAAGTTGAAACCCTAGAATAGAATAAGATCAAAAGGAAGAATAAATCAACTTAGCCAATTAATGCAAGTTTGCTAGGGTTAGGGTTTCTTGCCCTCACACATGACACAAAATAAATAACTCAAGTTGCTCTCACAAACAATATTTATTCACATCACTCAATATATAACTATAAACCATTCCCTAATATAATTAAACTAACTTAATTTGCATCAATCAAATTACATCCATTTAATCTCTAGGCTTAACTAATTAAACCCCTTAATTATTATTATTATTAACTTATGCAATAATTTTGCCATGATCATACTTATTTAGTGCCAAGAGGAGACTGAGAAGAGGGGCTTGTTCTTCCACCCCAAGAAGCAAAACCCTTCCTTCACCACCTCCATCTCGTACCCCTCCGCCGGATAATGGAGCCGCAACAGCATTTTACCTTGCGACACCGCGAATCTGCTCGGAGGGATGTTCCGAAACCCTACGGTACGCATTGCGATCTCCCACCTTTCCGACCAACAGTGGACCTCCCTGCCAGCGACCACGGTTTGAATCTCCCGGCCTAGCCATGAATGCTCCACTTCTGACCTCTCCCTGCTTGACGGAGGCAAGGTGGCCTCCAATGACTCGAACATCGCCGAGTAGTACTCTACGGCGGCGGCGAACTGGCGGATGGAGTTGGGGGAGCCGTTGGATGGCGGCGGCATTTCCCTCTCGGCGACAGTCACCACGGCGGGGTTGATCGCCTTGAGAGTTGTGAGAAAAGAGAGGAGTTCTTCTTCCTTTTGAAGCTTGTGGAGGAAGAGGACGCAATTGACCGCCATTGTTTCGGTGTGGTCGAGGTGCAGGTGGTCGAGAGTGGTAGGGCGATGGGGTCTGTGTTTGGGAAGGAGGAGAAGAGGTCGGAAGTCGAAGTCCAAGTGGAAGGAACGCGCGAAGGCAGTGAGGCGATCGCCGGTGCGTCGGAGGGTTTCGAAGTCGCTCCCCGCGCCGGTGATCCTAACCGAAGGGGGACGGCCGCCGGCCGTCGCGATGGCCTGGAGGAGCGGCGGCCACTGCAGGCCGTGGTGAGCGTCGAGGTCGAGGATGTGGATGCGCCGGCGGCCGGCGACGGCCTCGAGGATGGCCTGGTTCGCCGTCAGGTGCGCGAAGCGGAGGAAGGGGGCTATCTGGTTGAAGAGGAAGTAGGCAGCGGAGGAGGAGGCGGCGGCTGGGCGGCCGGCGATGCGGAGAGAGAGGGCGCGGCAGAACTGGCGGACGAGGCGATCGGTTGCGTCGTCCGCCCCGGCGTTGGCGGCGGAGAGGAGGAGGGTGACGGCGCGGTCGGAGGCGAGGAGGTCGCCGCGGTGGACGAGGTCGGCGCAGTGGATGAGCAGCTTCCGCGCAGGGAAAGAAGAGAAAATTGGACCGGCAGCTGGGTGGAGGTTGGAGTCATGCTGATGACAAGAACCGGCACTGCCTTCGCTGCCGCCGCCGCCTGCAGTGGTGTTGGACGTCAATGAGCCGAGCATGGTGGCGGCGGTGCAAGTGAGGGAATAGAATGAATGATATGATGAAGAATGGATAGCAGTTTTGGAGAGGAAGGGGATCGATCGGAGGTGGAAGACATGAAAGAAAGAAAGATTCGGCAAAAGGCACAAGAGCTAGCGTGGTGGGGCGAGGCAATAACAATAATTGGCAGCAGATAGCTCTACTCATCTGATCAACTCATCTCCAACCTCATTTTTTTTTTTTTTTTGTAAAAAAAAAAATTTAATTTAATTAGATATCTAATCTTCTGCCGACTAATCAAATTAATCCTGCATGTTGATCTATGCATGCAGTTTTACCCTCCTACCCAATTAAAATTTGTTTATGTACTTAAAGAGTATAAGATTAACATGATGATAATAAAATATTAAGATAAAAAAAATATAAAAAATAATAATTTTTTAATTGGGTCAATCAGATTATTCGAGCTATTCGAGTTTGAGTTTAAGATTTTTGAATTATATTAAAATTTGAGTTGAATTCGGATTGAAGTTTTTTTTATAATATCTTACTTTACTCCAATCCGAATCCACCGTCCGATCCAATCCACAAATTGACACTAACACCAACTTCCTTAGAAGCTTAAGTCTTTTGCTCTTGGTGGCATGTACCAGCTCAATTCACTTTGACTTTAGTTAATTTTGATTTTTTTTAAAAATATTTTTATGCATTTTTAAATTTAATTCTTTTTTTTTTTCCATTGAAACTCTTCCATTCTTTCTTTCTATTTTGCATGTTTACTATTTTCCATCGCCGCATCGAAACAACAGTAATGAATTAATGATGATATTGATGTGAGAGTATTATCACAGGGGTAAAAAAGAAACGATATGGAAGTTGTAAGGTTGAAATGGATATTTTTTAAACTTCTGGTATTTTTAAACAATATATTTCTTTTACAGGGAGAAACAAGAGGCGAGACAGCGTTATTGTGGAGGGAGTAGTCGAGAGAGAGAGAGAGAGAGAGAGAGAGATGGGAAGGGAGGTGGCGGAGAGCTGCATCGACGGTGTAATCATCGAGATGGTCTCGGCCTACGGCCGGCGGTTCTACGCCACCAAACCGGAGCTTGCCGCGCACCGAATCGAGGCGATTGGGTACCAGGTCGGCCATCAGCTCATCGAGAGGTTCTCCTCGATTTCTTCCCTTTCGCGCACCGCTTTTTTTTCCCAGATCAGTTGTCTGATTCTTCACTTGTGCTGTTGACCTATGTTGATTTATTTTTTTAGTAATTTTTTTTTTGTACAGATCATGTTAGTTTGTTAGATTTAGTGATCAAGGGTTCCCCTTTTTGAAAATTTTGTAGTAAGAAAGGATCCATTGAGAATCTGTTGCATATAGCTGCAATTTTTCGATTTATTCCGAGGGGTTTTGGTGACTGTTGATGGCTAATGTTGAGAATTAACAGTGTTGGATCTGTGTGCGCTTCAATTTGATACTTTTGACTAGAAATCCCAAGCAAGGACTATACTTGATTATTTTTTTTCCTTTTCTGTTCATGACTGATTTTATTGAATCTGTTATATCCTCTTCTCAACAGAAATTGAGGAAGTCCCAAATCGAGGCACGGATTGAAATAATTGAAGTAGGATCCATTTAGGTCGAGGCATTAACATCTTACTGAACAGAAATCAGTTCTGTAAGGTTAAGATGTTGGATCCATAATCTAACATTGGTCTTATATATGAAATAGCTACGTATTGTGGGTTGTCATATTAGGTTAGGCCCAATTAAAGTGATCAACTAAAGTTTTTTTTAGTATTTGGACTTTAATATATGCGACAGGGTATGACCCTTTATGTGTAGAGACCTTATGGGTGATTTATATTTTTATAATGGGCTAAAACAGAAAACACCAAAGGATAATAGATAGGTTATCCCTATAAATAAGGGGTTATGGTCCTTGGGTTACACGAGTCAGCATCTATTCTCTTTTGAATCCCATAGTCAGAGAGACCGCTGAAAGAATATTGAAGGGGTCTGTCAAGGGAATTGTGTTGATCTGGAAGGTCGACTGCATGACTCTAAAAGGTTCTTAAGCATTATGGATTCAGCTACACTTTCGCATATTTGTTGATTAATTCCTAATGATTACAAATGAAAGACCTAGGGTTTTATACGTGATGGTTTTCACAAAAGGATTATTATGTTCTTGTTCTAACATAAGATGGTCGTTAGTTGCATGGCTTCAAGGCCTGCATGACCATATGTTGCTGTGCAGCTCAGTTTTGGTAGTACTGACTTATTGTATTCTTATAATTGTTAGCTTTATAATTTGAACTCAATTCAGTTTATAATTATCATTGGTTTTTATTTGAACGTGTATGCAAGTTAAGTAGAAGTGAATGCCAGGCTTAAAACTCATTTGACTTGACGTTTGCACTCTTTGAAGCATGTAGTGTGTTGGTATGGTGTGGAACTGTAATTGTACCATTCCAAACTCGAGACTGAAATTCCATATAGAGTGATGGTATCAACAAGGTTACAAAAATCATCATTGGGCTGCCATTTCTTGTACTCGAATTAAGGGGTCAGGATCATATAACCTAAGTAAATATCTATACTTCTATATTGTGCTTAGTGACTTGGGATTTTCATAGTTGTCAAAAACTTGCATCTGAGATCATTTTTCTTGTTAGTAAGTCAGATCAACAGTAGCTGATGGCTGGTCATTGAAGGCTCTCATTAGTGTTTTCTGTGTGTTTTTTGAATATAATATGCTTCTAAGTTCTAAATGTATTAATCCTGATAAATCCAAGTACACGAACTATTGGAAATTGAAAATATGATATGCTGTATTTTCAAATTTTTGTAAATTTATTAATGTATTACTTTCTACTCATCTTTGAGCAGGTACACTATGGAGCGCCCTCGATTTAACGATCATCTAGAGGTGATTAAATTCATATGCAAAGATTTCTGGCAAGAGCTGTTTAAGAAGCAGATCGATAACTTGAAAACGAATCACAAGGTAATATGATTAACAGTTTAAAAAGAATCACAACCTCAGTTGCATTTTCTTTTTTCCATTTTGAAGTTGCGAACCATGTTGGCTCTGTGGCAGGGCACTTTTGTTCTACAAGATAACAATTTTCGTTGGCTCACTCGCATATCGATCGATCCATCATCAGACAACAATGATGGATCTCAGGGCTCTTCTTCTGAAGCGACAAACCTGCTTCTGTACTTCCCATGCGGAATTATAAGAGGAGCCCTGTCAAATTTGGGGATTCCTTGTGCTGTATCTGCTGATTCATCGAATCTTCCTTTCTGTAAGTCTTCACACAATCTTATAATAATACTATAATCTTCCAGTCATATTACTTGCAAACAGTACATTGCTCAAAAGTTATCACAGTGCACCAAAAACTGAATTGTTAGATCTTAAGAATGTATCTTTTCTCGGTCACGGAAGACATTTTGTTGATTGACAACAGGTTCGTTCATGGTACGCATAAAAGCTTAGAGCTTCGCCTCACGCACAGCTAAGACATGAAGGTGGTTTGATTATGGATCTCGAGTTGTTTGCGATATTTTTTGAACAAAACGAAGTCGAGCTCTCTCACTTGTTCTACTTGTTGTGAAAGTATTGTTACTGTCTATGAAAATTCTGGTTCGATCTGTCTATTTGCCTTGAAACATGGCCTGGTTGACCTTAACTTTATCGAAAGTATTTAGAGTGGATTTTATATGATTTTTTTTTGTTGGATTATATTTCTAGTAAATCTATACAAAGTCTAAGTTTCTACCTGCGAGTGATCCCTAGATTCCTCATTTCCTCTCTCCCTCCAGCCACGAGACGGATAGGTACGGTCGTGGGTGAAATCGGCGGGTGCTGATGGGTGTGCTCGGCTTAGGATCAGGCCGGTTGAGTCAGATTTTTTTTATTTTTCTCGAAGATTCCAAACCAAGTTGACTTGATTTTGGTTGACTAAAAGAAGAGAATGTTTATTACAAATTTAAATTTTTAATAAAAAATATTTAAAAAAAAAGTAATCTTTATTTTGCTAATGTAATTTTTTATATATAGATATATGTTTTTTTTTCAGTTAGTATTAGATATCTAATTTATTGACTAATATTGGGATCATTAGTTGGGTCTCATCAAAATTTTATTAGGGTAAATCGAAAAATATTTATAACAAATAATCTATCAGTGAAATATTTTTAAGTCAATCATCCATTAAAGGAAATGTATATGTTAATTCGTCGAAATTAAGATTCGATTTTTAGATAATTAGAAAATTGAAAAAACGCTAACTATTACTAGGGTTATTTTATCTCTTAGGTCAAATTATAATTTTATTCATATTTTTTTTAAAAAAAAATATCTTTCTACTTGCACAAACTAGTGACAATATAAAATTTTAGAGAAGAATTAAGAGGTTATTTTTGAGACTCAAATTCGTGATTTTTAAATCATGCGATAATAATTTTAGCATTACATTAAGACTCTCAAACAACTTCGAATCTAAAAAAAAAAAATAGTTATCAAATATAGTGTATACTTGCGAGGAAATACCAAGACTAATGGATGAATAATAATTATGGCAGAGTAACCTTTATTCAATGCGTTAACATTCCAATTTGCAATACTACTAGTTTAGCACTTCATATTACACAACTTTCCTTTCCCGCTTTGTTTATCGAAAAAGCAAAGGGTGTACAGCCCTTATTACTTTGGGTTTAGGCATGTCGAAACAATAGCCGCTCCCCCAAGTTATCTTCATGGTGAAAAACCCCAAGCAAAGCACCTTCAAATGATCCTTCTTCCTTCCGATAAGCACTTCATAGGTTGTCGATCTGCAGGCCGCTCAATGAGTGGGTTATACCGTTCTGATTCCCGATCTTGTGAAGTTCCGACCGTATTGTCTTCATGATCTCTGTTCCCTCAGGGTTTGGTTCAGGCACATCTACGTGAAGTGAGCCTTGCTTGATGAGGGGGTCCTTGGATCTCGCCTGCTGCATGGTGTAGCTATAAAGTTCTTGGTGGAAGGGATGGTTGAGGGAGTAGCAGTTGTCCAAATCCAAAGAAGAATCGCGAGATGATCCAGAGCCATTTCTTTTACAGAAATTGGGAAGGGAAGCATAGTCCATTACCTGAAGCATCCAAATTAGTTGTTAGTTGGTTGATATGATAGTCACCATCCAACGATTGGGATCATAAGAGATATAAAGTGTGTCCAGAACCAAGAATTTTGTAGCTTTATTCTTAAATTTTCATGTACAGGTCAAATGCCTACATTTATACTAAACATTGCAAAAAGAAAGAAGCAGTAGAGGACCATTCAGAAGCTATTTCGTCATCTAAGTCATTACCCATACTTTGGCATTCAGTTTACTATGTTTTCTGATAAAGTAAATGTTGGTTTCATAAACCGATTATTTTAAAAAAAAAATTATATATACGTTTGGTATGATTATGCCCGCCGGAAATTGATTCCTGCCCATTATAGTAAATCTGTCACCATCTAACCAACTAAACACCCCCTAAGAATCACATTATATATATTATTGAAAATTTCATCAACTAAAATAACATATTTGTTTGTGGGCATATATCTCAACAGTAAAGACATTCATCAAAATAACTTTAAGCAGATATATTGCATTGCTTTCTAAGTATCTTAATAGAATAACTTTGCTTTGCTCTCATAGTTTTTGATATAAAGATAATTTGTGTTGCTCTAAATTTGCAACTAAAACTTTCCCTTGACAGGAGCAACTAGAAGATGTATTTACCTTCAATAACTCGTCCCTACCACAACCATCCAATACTTGAATTTTTCTTCTGGTTCTTTCTTGCAAAAGTGGTTTCACAACCTAAACCCCAAAGAAAGAGAGAATACATCAATAGTATGAATTTGAGCATTCTTTAAAGCTAACAGCATGATAACTTGATTTATATACCTTCCAACAAGCTGTAAAGATATATGGAGCATTAACAATATAATAAGTCTCCGTCTTTTCTGGATAATTCAAGTCATCAATAGTAGCCATGAGGGATACTAACTGTTATATTAAGAGAAGAAATGTAAATGAGTATACATCATTTATCGCACTAACTGTAACTTTAATGAAGACCGACAATTTTTGCCATGTTAATCATAAATCACACCAAGCAATGCCATTTTGTATCGATATAAAAGAATATAAAATTAGTAAATCTTTAAAATAAATTTTAACATAATTGATTTGATACACGAGTCACACAATGGCATATTTTCATACGTGTTGTATATTGTCACTTTATCAGATCATGTGTGATGTTATCGGACCTACATAAACCTACACTCATTCTTTATAAGGCATATAACTAAAATTATAAACTAACTTCTATACCAACACGTAGATAAAGAAGCGGAGATACACGGTCAATATAAAGAGAAGTAATAGAAAAGAATAACCTTTAAATTGCCCAAGGATGAGAACTTTAAACCAGTCATATCCAAAACTTTGAAACATGTGCCAATGTATCGCCCATTTTTCCTACTTGCAGCGGGCTAAACAGGGAGAAAAGAGAGAACATAAATTATAGAAGCTGGCTGGATGCAAAGCAGGAATGATATATGTATCGGTACTTACCAAGACTACACGGTCTCGGTATTCATTCATCTGAATGTGTGATTGGATGTAATAGTTAACCTATATGGGAGAAGCACGGAAATATAATATACTGGATAAGACTAGATGGGAGAATTGAAAACATTTGAAAAAAAATTCTTACAGAAGCTTTGTCAAATGTGCTGAGACCAACACCTATTGCAAAGACAGGAATACCCTGTGAAAAATGGAAGTGGAAAAAATATAATCTTAGTAAAACTAGTATCACATTATTTGGGTATCATATAACAATTGATTGTAACACTTTCTTCATATAGTTGAATGCTAATGCTAACACACAAAGGTGATTTATATTCATGCTTGCATACTGCATGTATAGCTTTTACAATACAAACCATGAAACATAGTGCTTAAGATCATTGAAACAAAGTTCACTATAAGTTTATCATGAATGAGCAAAGATTCATAAATAGAATGAGTGAGAGAAAACAATTAGATTGACTAATGACAGTGTAAGATTAGGATATTGCATGGAAATGAACTTTCATATAACTAGGATATCCAAGTGCAACAAAAAAAAAAAACAAGTTCAAAACCTTGCCTGCTTTGAATACCCTGACAACCCCATAAGCTGTGAGTCACGAATCCCCCTATATAGGTCCACCGGTGTTATAGGTTTCTGCATTTAGACAGGACCATTGTGAGAAAAATGTATATACATACTGAAAAAGTAGTGAGAATTTGCTTTACATTTCTAAGGTACTTTCTGCTTATTATGAGATCATGAAATAAACATATAAGGAACATATGTGACAGGTAGTAGTTTTGTTCCTGGTAGCTCGGGCCTTCAGGTTAAATGCAGCCCTAAATAAGTGGTGATCATTCATGGAATTAGAAGAGACATCTAAAAATAAAACATATCAAAAGGCAAAATATTGTTTAATGACATAGTATGTAGAGTTCCTACCTAAATTATCACAAGTAACAAACTTAGATCTCAATGTGAGAAAAAGCAACAAAAAAAAAAAAGTATAGTAGATCGTCTAACAAGAAGTACAAATACTCACAGAGAAGATATCGTCAATTTGATTGTGTATCCTCCAGTTAAAACACTCCACTAGCTACCAAAAGACATAGTATAAGGCTCTTAGCAAGAAATACATAGATATATTTTTTCGTAACTGAAAAGTTAAAGTTCAAACAGAATCAACAGATACCATCTTATTTGTCTTAGGCACATTCCATTCTCTAGCCTTGAGAAAGCGGATCAAAGTATGTTTCGGATTCCCCTGGTGCATATTCTGCAAACAAAACAATGAAAGATACTACAATTTTTACCCTCAATTTCAATCTACAAAAATGTGCATAATCTTATCATTAGCAGAAACATTGTGTTTTAATGTTCACTGATATGAATCACCATAGACATACCAGACAAGATGGTAAACAATTAGTCAACCATGTCAAAAGACAAAACATGAGCACAAAAGACTTTTGAAACCAGTGAGGCAGCATGATACAATTAATCTATGGATTAACTTAATTGATACCCAATAAGTTGTTTTTATTCCGTAGCTTATTCTGTTGAGATAGAGCATTAGAAGCATCAAAATGTATGTGCAAGTTAGAGATAATGTTAAATATAGATCCAGATCAAGTGTACTTAACGATGTCGTGTGAGTAAAAACCTTTCTCCCTTTTACACAACATTCTAAACAACCCTCTAATAACCTAGCAAAACAACATAGTATCCCATTGACAAACAGGCGAGACAGTTAGCAAAACGAACATGATTCTATACGAGTACCAAAACATGTCCGAAATGGTCAAATATTCAAATCTTAATGATAGTCGTGCAATTTAAAGAAATGGAAAAAAAATAATAGAGGGGTTACGCGTCTCTGTAACTCAAAAACTCACAGTCTATACAAACCAGTTTTTTGCCATCTACTGATTCGTTTGGTCAAAAAGTTGAACATGAAGAAGCAAGCACTACTATCTGCAGCGTACCAAGAATCTAACTTTCGCTTAGATCAGTAAATTTTAAAAATGCAAAATCTGATAGTTTGCCTCCATTTTAGAAAATCGATATTTTCTAAAAACTTTAGATCGGAGACACAAAATGAAGCTGTTGACAAAAATAATTCAACCAAAACCAGAGCCCAAAGCCACCAAATTACAAAGCAACCAGTTCAAAATCCCACACATCTATACGCAAATTCACAGAGGCCGTACCTGAAATGTATGCTTGAGCTTGAGATCCACCGCAACAACTAACAAGATCCACCTACAGTCAAACAACCACAAAAAATCCCACAATATCGTATACAACGACCGATTGACAACCATACCTTGATCGATGAGCGCGGAGAGCTGCTCCACCGCATCCTGCGAGGCGATCCCCATTCCCACGGCGGCGGGCCCCCAGGCGAAAAAGGGGACTCAAATTTGGTGCTCCAGATTCAAATCGGGATCAGAACGTCGGAACTTAGGACCTCGATTCCAAACCTCGAGGCTCCCAGAGGAGAAATCGAGTGGCGTGAGCTGACCGCCGTCGCCCTTCTCGCTCTCTTCCCCCCTCCCTCCACTGCCGCCTCCGGCATTTTTATATCTCTGTCTGGATCTACGGATCAAACGGGTCCACGTGGGTCCCGCAGCCAACTCCAATCATATACATGGCAAAAAACACAGGGTGTAAATTTTAAATGAGTCATCAAGAACCCTCACTAAGCATTCACCACGTGGCGACATATGGAAGACCGGGAGGCATTGTAAGTTGAAGGAAGAGCTTGGACGCGATCCAGATCGTTAATACCAAATATTGTTTTATTTTTTATTTTCTTCAATGTACTTTTGCATTTAAAATTTTCACCAGCTTTTGTTGACTTTGTTTAGAATTAGTTGACCTGTTAAAATTTGAAAAAAAAAACAAGTTAAATTGCGCGTGTTATCTAAATATTGAATTTAGAATATTGTTTTTGGATTTTAGAGGGGTCAACCGGTAAAAGATTCCATTTGATGTAGAATAGTCATGAGTCATGACTGTGCAGGTGACAAAAGTTTTGTTATGATTTTGAAAAGATTGAAGACTTATTTATGAATCGACAGATACGTCTCTTTTTAAACGCAATTTCCTTGCGCTCAGGTCCGTAGAATATAAGTCGTTTTTTATATTTAAAAGTTAAAGACAAATAGACGCTATTTTTAATGGATTTTCCATCCAAGCAACTCATTTATAATTATCCATCATTCTTTAATATACTTCCTATATTATTATTTCCTATTACTCAGTCTTATAAGTACAAGATACTTCTATATTTGAATAATTACAATCCATAGTTATTATTGTGGGTCTCAGTACAGTCAATTAGAAGGGATGAATATCCTACAAATTAGATGAGATAATATTTTTGCTTTCTATCTTAGTAAAGACAAATATAAGTTAACTGATTAAATATAAAATAGGATAAGAAAGAGGTACAAAATTTTTACTTAGTTATAATCGGGAATGCGGTTAATCCGAGATAGGAATCAACTCACTAGTAGTTATCCTTCGATGAAGGTGGAGTAGTCTCTTACAGACGATGATAACGCAGAATTACAAAGCATAATTATCGAGATGGAAGTATAAAGTTCGTAAACAAATGTTGTGTGAATGAAGAGAATCAGAGCTTTATTTATATCCCACTGGTCGAAATAGCCGTTTTGATGATGTGGCACTCCCAGGCGCTTGGACCTGATCCGGGTGCCCCCAGCGGTGCACTTTATCTGCTCACAACGGCTATGCAACGGTTCGGCTTTTGGACCGGTCCGGGATCTTGGAGTACTGCTGACATGGACTTAAACATCACAAGTCAACTTTATGTTGACTTGTTCGGCTTTTGCTCCAGTCGCTTTGGATGATTTCTCTGGTCATCCGGAGTTGAGCTCACACGAACGCAACTCCGGTCTTCTGCTCTGGATTCTCATCCCTCGAAAGCACCACGCTCATCCTTCTCGCTCCACATGCATACTCTTTCATAAATTCTCGTCCCTCAGATATACCGAGCCTGTCGACTCACTTCTCGTATCATCCTTCTAGTCTGCTACATCTTCTGTTTGTTTTCTTGTGTTCCTAAGTCCCTGCACATTTAGACACAAGACATAAAAAAAAATGCAAAGCCTAACTTAATCCAATTTATCACATCATAACTTACCCAGCGTACTTATAATCTCTCCCTTTTTTATGTGCATCAACCCAAGTTAAGTTAGGATAATAACAAACAATAAATTAAGTGAACATAAAATATTACAATTAAGTACAAGTAAAATGATGCGATAGTAATTGGGGGGGGGGGGGAATGGGCTCACCAATAATGGTCGAGCGGAGGTCGACTACAATTGCCGATCGAGGCAGGCAATGGCCGAAGCAGAACGTTACGGCTAGGTCGTCAGGTGCTTAGTATGGATCAAGGAACGAGACCAGAGCGCTTGTCCGATAGGGCGAAGACAATTTACTGGATCCAGTTATCGTAGGGAAGAGCAGTCGAAGCGGACTGGGTGGAAGGGTCCCCAACTGAGCGATTACCCTGCTTGGGACGAGCAGAGAGATCATTGACGTATCTCTTAGTATCCTTCTAGGAGATAGTACCACCGACACAAGACATGGTCAACAGGCAGATCGTACGGCAGAAGCTTCCATTGTCTCATCAAGGATTTGCAAGCCTTCTTAAGGTATAGTGTCAGAGATACCTTTTTGACATGTCCTTTTATGGGATAGTTGGGAAAGTGTGCCCGCACCTTGGAGAGTGTGCGTGTTGCCCACCAGGGCACTATATAAAGGGGGGTCTATGTATTGGGGGATACACGTTATTCACTAATATCCACGTCTGTGTTTACTGTTGCTGCACTTCCTTCCATCTTCTCGGTGACTGACTTAAGCGTCGGAGGGCCAACGCTGGGGACCCTTTCCCTGGCTCGACACTGACGTTTCTTGTGTTGCAGAGCGGAGTGAGATCTACATCCAGTCAACATAGAAGTCACATCTTCAGCTAGCCATCTCCACGATTTTCGGACAGGATTATAAAATATTGCAAATAATTAACTCTCCTTAATTGCTAAACTTATCTCTCGTTTTGATCACATCAAAAAATAAGGGTAAAAAGAGAAAAAATCTAAAAAAACTTTTCTAAGGGTGATTTGAATAGTGAGCAAGATTAAGAAATTTTTTCAAGAAATATTTTTTGAATATATGAATTTTTAAAAATTAAAAACTAGATTTGTCAAAAATAATTTTAAAATTATTTTAGAGTCTCAAAATTTTTTGAAAAATCTTTATCAACAATAATCTTACTAATTTAAGAACATGATAAAAATTTAAAAATATTTTTATTTTAATCGTAGAAAATATTTTAAACAGATAGAGTTTATTTTCAAAAATAAAATTTTAAAAATAGAAATGATCATCTAAAAATTTTATTTTTCTTACCATCTAAAATCTAACGTTAACTTCCTAAAAAAAAAAAAAATCTGATTTTTCAAAATTAATCTCCAAAATAATTTTAAATTTTAAATTACATATTTTGATTGAAAATTCATAAAATCGTAAACATTTTTATACCAATAGATTATTTATATTTGCAACACAACGAAAAAATTTCAACAAAAAATATGAATGACAAGTATATAACATAATTAATTTTGCAAACAAAAACTAAAGCAAATTAAATTAATACACACATAAACATTTATTTAAACTATGCATGATTTAGGTACCTAAAATAATATTTTACCTACTAGATTAATAAGATATTTTCTTAGAATATATTTTCTTATTATTTTTCTAATTTAGTCCTTGTGAAATCTAAAGTACCAATTTAGTCCTCTTTTATAATTTTGAAAATTATTGTGAAGAAATAGGATTTAAGCTTGCAAAATTTTTCAAGAATTCTATTTGTTTTTTTTTAATTTAATATTTTCACTTTTAATTCTATCAAACTCTTCTAATGGATATGCTTTAGCTAAATAATTTTAAATTTAGTATTATCCTTTTTCAATTTAACATACTTAGACCTTAACTTGTAAAAAGATATAGACATTGATTTAATACCTAAGTATAACGGATTAGGAGGTAAAAGATATATCCCATTTACTATGCATGTCTGTGATGGAGCTTGACTCTCCCGCTTCATTATTGCGGTCTTCAGAAGTATCTCTCCTTCATCGATACTTTCAATACTCATTTCGGATGAGCTTACTTTATCTTCGGCTTCTTGATGACTTGCCATAAGTGCAAGTCTGGTGTAGGCTTCAATATCTGATTTTGATGACGACGATTCGTCTCATGTCACCTTAAGGTTTTTATGCTTCGTTCGTGATGGCCTTTTGTTCTTGTCTTTTTCTTTTAATTTTGGGAAGTTATCTTTGATGTGCCCTTCTTCATCACAGTTATAACATTTGATCTTTCTTTTGCCTCTTGGATTTTTCATGTCTTGCAACTCATTAAACTTATTAGATCTAAAAGTCTTTTTGAATTTTCTTACTATATATGCTTGTTGATCCGAGTCGAGTGAGGAGTCTGATTCTTGTTTAATCTTTTTAGCTTTGAAAGCTAGGTTTTGAGTTGACTCCTTTTTATTTCTTAGACATGCACATCGAATTTCGTGTAATTCTAAAGTTGAAAATAGACTTTCTAAGGTACTTACCTTAAGATCCTTAGAAATATAGAATGAATCTACTATGGATGTCCAATCTGAAGTTCTTGGAAAGGCATTAAAAGTGTATCGGAGAGAGTCTCGATTTATTACCATCTCTCAGAGGTTGGTGATTCCGGTGATTAGTTCTTTGAGTTTGGCATGTAGTTGAGCAACTATTTCCCCTTCTTTAAATCGGAGGTTGCTGAGTTGGTTCCAGAGTAGATCTCTACTTGCTAGGTTTGCCTCCAAGGTTCCTTTATGTAGCTCAAGAAACTTCTCCCATAGCTCTTTGGTTGACTCGTAGGCTCCGATCTGGTTGACTTCTTGAGGCAGCAAAACACTGAGCAAATGAAACTTTGCTTTGTCGTTGGCCATGAAGTCCGCTTGCTCTTTCTTGGTCTAGTAGTGTTCTTCTTTTTTGGCTTCGTGTTGATCTATGAGTGCTACAAAATCATACTTGATAGTTAATAAAATATCAAAGTTAATTTTAAAAAATACCTCTATTTTTACTTTCCAGTTAGCGAAGTTTGTTAAAGTATATATTAAAAGTCTAGCTTTTTGTAAACAATTATTTTGAAATAAGAATCACATTGGTTAAATGTCTATATTTATGTTAAGTGTAGTTGTCCGTTTAATTTATATTGTAGATAACATGGTGTGAGAAGACACACAGAAGTTCATGTTATCATTTCCTTATAAATTATAAACAGTTGCTCACAACCAAAATGGAATGGGGCAAACCATTGGAGCGGTTATAGTGTAATTAGATATTAGTTTATCTTGACTAATAAATTACACTAGTACACTATGAGTGTATTGAGCAGAACCATTTGAGGTAGTTTCTTTTTATACTGACTATATAAAAGAACAAAACCTTTGTTATTATAGAAGTGTGTACTCTTAATCATGATATAATAACAAGCACGTATATTTAATATTTATTTCTTTAATTTATCAAAGGGTGCGATTTAGCTCGTTAAATCAATAGGTCCGATAAGTTGAGAAATGATATTATTTATATGGTGTGTTGTTGATTATAGAATGAAACTGTGTCCTAGTAATTTAGGTTGATGATTGCCCCTTGAGGAGCTCATAAGGATTGTCATGTAAACCCTGCAGGTGGACTTAGTCCGACATGACGATAAGGTTGAGTGGTACTACTCTTGAAGCTAGATATTAATTAAGTGAGTTGTCAATAACTCATTTAATTAGTGGGCATTTAATATCTTAAACACAGGGAGACTAACACACTCATAATAAGAAGGAACCCATATTGTAATATGAGATTGGTGTGGTAGTGCAACAATAAGTCTTTAGTGGTATGAGTTATTATTGATGAACTTGAGTTGGGTGTTCGGGGCGAAGACGGGAATCTTAAGTTCATCGGGAGACCAAAGTCAATTCCTCTTCCAGGTCCCTATTGTAGCCTCTTATATAAAGCCTTATATCCACCCAAAGCCTAGCTTCTTAAGGCTCAAGCTAGGGCCGGCCAAGCCTTGCTTGGAGACCAAGCAAGGGGCCAGCCAAGCTAAGCTTGGAGCCCAAGCTAGGGCCGACCAAGCCTTTCTTGGTACCCAAGCAAGGGGCCGACCACACACAAGAAGAAGGAAGTTTTATTTTTTGTAAAATCTTTCCTTTTATAGAAATCCATTAAAAGGATTTAAAAGGATGATTTCAATATAAAACTTTCCTTTTTTAGATTGGTAATAAAAGAAAATAAAAGAGAATTTTTATTTTGTTAAAAACTTTCCTTTTATGTTGGTTTTAAAAGAGAGTTTTAAATTTTAAAATATTTCCTTTTATAGTTTTCTACAAAGGAATAAAAGAGATATTTGAAATCTTTCCTTATTTGTAGTTATCTATAATGTGAAAGAAAGATTTTAATTTTTGTTATAAAACTTTCCTTTTTGAAACCGTGTTTTATTTTAAATCTTATCTTTTATAGATATTCAGAAAAGGATTTAAAAGAGATAGATTTATTTTATAAAATATTCTTTTTATAACTATTCACAAAAGGGATTTTAAAAGAGAGATTTTAATTTTTGTTTAAAATCTTTCATTGCTTGGAGAACAAGCTTGTGGCCGGCCATGCTATGATAAGAAAGAAAGTTTTATTTTTTATTACAAAACTTTCCTTTTTTGCCAAGACCAAGGAATATAAAAGAGAAGGAGAGGGTGCCTCACCTCATAACACATCTTCTATTCCTCTCTATTCTTCCTTGGTGGCCAACCCTTGCTCTTTCTCTTCTCTCCTTTTGTTTTCTCTCTTGGAGGCCGGTGGCATCAATTGGTGGTGATCTCTTGGTGGTCGGTTGCTTGAAGGAGAAGAAGAAGAGAAGGAAGCTCTTTTGTCTAGCATCCTTTGGAGGATAGTTGACGTGGCCGGATCTTGGAAGCTTTGGAAGAAGCTTGGGTGGACTACCTCTCTGAAGATCGTCGCCAACACGACGCTCAAGAGAAGGAGAGGAATACAATAGAAGATCAAGATGTCTATAAGCTACGAAAGATATAACTGGTTATTAGTTTCCGCATCATGACTAGTTCATCCTTTTGTATAGATCTTGTAAAACCAAACACAAGAGGTTATCAGTTTTAAGTTATCATTTTTGTTATCGATTTTATGTTTCGATAATGTGTTTCTATTGAGATCTCTATAGTTAAACCTAGTTTATTATAAGAAGTTAAATATCCAATTTCTCTGTGAGGCTTTGTCTAGAAAGTGGTGGATGAGCCTATACCTAAGAAGGCCTAGTGCCTCGCCATGTTTAACTTGGAAGCAGATCTTAGAAATAGATATTTGATAACTTCTGTAATATGGTTTAACTTAGGAAGATCACATCGGTTGAACTTGGAGTAAGAATGATAAGTTTCGTTCCCAATCCAAGTTTAACTTCTAAAGGGAAATTTGGATTAATAATGTTAAACATCGTTTGCAATCCAAATGTAATTTTAGTAGAGCACATGGACAGCTAGGATAGTTCTATGCTTGTACAAATTTTTGTACAGGGGAACTAGGACGGTATTCTGAGTAGCAACCAACAAAGTCTCCCTCGAACTTTGACGGATGAATACTCATTTTGTCCATCTCTATGCTGCTTTAGTCGGTGGTTAGTCTTTCTGAGACAGTTGGACATTGATACCACTTGTTAGTCCCGGTGCAGCCAACTAGAGGAGGGTGAATAGCCTGTAAGTTAGATTAGACAATTTTTTTGCTTTTTTATCTTAGCAAAGACAAACACAAGTTAACTAAACAACAAATAATTAAACATAAAACAAAATAAGAAAGAGGTACAAAACTTTTACTTATTTATAACTGGGGATGTTGTTAATCCAAGGCAAGAATCAACTCACTAGTAGTTTTCCTTCGATGAAGGTGGAGTAGCCTCTTTACAGATGATGATAGCGTAGAATTACAAAGCAAAATTAATGAGATGGAAGTATAAAGTTGGTAAACAAGTGTTGTGTGAATGAAAAGGACCAGTGCTCTATTTATAGCTCACTGGTCGAAATAGCCATTTTGATGATGTGACACTCTCAAGCGCCTAAACCTAATCGAGATGCCCCAATGATGCACTTTATATGCTCGCAATGGTCCAATGATAAAACTTTATCCTTGTCGGGGCGCCTGGACCGATCTGGACGCCTGGAGTGCTGTTGACATGGACTCGAACATCATCCACAATAACGTCTCTTCGACGAGGCGCCCCTGCTGTGCCATGGCAGTCTGAGCGCCATGATCCTATCCGGGCGCTTGGACCATGTCCAGCCGCCTTGATAAGTTAACTTTGTGTTGACTTGTCTGACTTCTACTCCGATTTCTTTGGATGATTTCTCTTGTCATCCAGAGTTGAGCTCACCCAAACCCAACTCCGATTTTCTCTCCTCGAGCAGTCTTCCGCTCAGCTTCTGGTCCCTCGAAAGTATCGTGCGCATCCTTCTCGCTTCATCGGCATACTTTTCCGTGTCTTCTCGTCCTTCAAATGCATCGAGCTAGTCAACTCGCTTCCTGTGTCATCTTTCTTGTCCACTTCATCTTTCACTAGACTTCTTGTGTTTTTAAGTTCCTACATACTTAAACACAAAAACACAGAGCCTAACTTAACCCGGTTGATTATATCTAAACTTAGTCAGGGTACTTATAATTACTATGTAAATATTGTCGAACAAAATAAATACATAAGTCTATATTGTAATAGCTATAAAACTAAAGCTACTATAATATAATTACGATTTTGTAGCTACTATAATGTAATATTATTAAATAAAATAAATTTATATTGTAGTTGTTGGTTGCTACTCGGAAAACCTAATGGTTCCACTGTACAAAAATTTTGTACAAAGGTCTGAACCTTTTTCCTATCTACCATGTGTTCTTTTAAATTAAACTTGGATCGCCTGCGGAACTTAACACGTTTGATCCAAATTTAATCTATTTGTTCTTTTAGGTTTTGACTTGGATCTCCTGCGGAACTTAACACGTTCGATCCAAATCTCCTAGGTTATTAATTCCATTAAATATTAATTTCCATAATTGGTTCCCAGTACTGACGTGGCGAGGCACATGACCTTCTTGGATATGGGAGCAACCACCACCAACTAGACAAAACCTTTTAAGGAAAGCTAATATTTAATGTCTTAAAATAACTTTAGGTCAACCGAAAAGAACAATCAAATCACAAGGAAAAGAAAAACAAAAGAACATTACATCGAAAACAAATTCAAAACACTAAAATCATATGCCTCTTGTATTTGGTATTATTTTCAAAAATAACTAGTATGATGCGGAAAGGAAAAATACTAGTTATACCTTTTAGAAAAACCTCTTGATCTTCTAATGTATTCCTCTTCTAACCTCGGACGTTGTGTGAGCAACGATCTTCTGAGATGAGAAACCACCAAAACACCTTCTTCTCCTCCTTGTAAGATTCGGCCAACTCAAGTGCACCTCCAAGGATGAAGAGAAAACACCACCAATGCTCCAAGGGATGTAAGCTTTCTCTCCTTCTTCTCCAAGCTTGTATCCGGCCACAATTAGATCTCCAAAAGAAAGAAGAGGTTCGGCCACAACAAGGAGAAGAGAAAGCTTGAAGGGGCCGGCCACACCAATGAAGAAAAGAGGGAGAAGAATAATAGAAGTTGTTGTCTCATGAAGGCACCCCAACCCCCTCTTTTATATTCCTTAGCTTTGGTAAATAAGGAAATTTAATTACAATAAAATTTCCTTAATTTTCCTTGACATGAATTAATTGAGAAAAATAAAATAAAATTTCCTAATTAAACTTGTAATGGCCGACCACATCAACAAGATCAAACAAGACAATTTCAATCAACAATTGAAATTCCTTATTTGTCTTTGGAAATTTTAAAAAATAAAATTTCCCTTTAAAATCCCTTCATGGTTGATAAAAAGAAATTTCTATAATTTTAATCTTTCAACATGTGAATAATTTTCAAAGAGAAAAAAATAAAATAAAATATCTTTCCTATCTACAAATAAGGAAAGAGATGTAATATCTTTTCTTAATCTTTTGTAAAAGAGATATTTTAATTTTAATTCTCTTCAATAAATTATATCTTCCACATAAGAAAAATTTAAATTTAAAATTCTTTTAAATTTAATGGGGCCCGGTTACCTAAGCTTGGGTTCAAGTTAGGGCCGGCCACCCATGAACCAAGGCTTGGCCGACCCTAGCTTGAACCACAAGCTAGCTTGGTCGGCCCCCTTATCATGGGTATGAAGGTGGGTATATGTGAGTATAGTACTCTATAAATAAGAGGCTACGATAGGGACCGAGAAGAGGAATTGATTTTGGTCTCCCGATAAAATTAAGCATCCCGTGTTCGCTCCGAACACACAACTTAATTTTATCAATAATAATTCATTCCACTAGAGAACTATTATTAAACTACCGCACCAATCCCAAATTACATTTTTGGGCTCCTTCTTATTATGAGTGTATTAGTCTCCCTGTGTTTAAGATGTCGAATGTCCACTAATTAAGTGAGTTACTGACAACTCATTTAATTAATATCTTAATCCAAGAATAGTACCACTCAACCTTATCGTCATGTCGGACTAAGTCCACCTGCAGGGTTTAACATGACAATCTTTATGAGCTCATCTTGGGGACATTATCAACCTAGATTACTAGGACACAGTTTCCTTCTATAATCAACAACACACACTATAAGTGATATCATTTCCCAACTTATCGGGCTTATTGATTTATCGAACTAAATCTCACCCATTGATAAATTAAAGAAATAAATATCAAATATATGTGCTTGTTATTATATTAGGATTAAGAGTACACACTTCCATAATAACTGAAGTATTTGTTCCTTTATAAAGTCAGTATAAAAGAAACAATCTCAAATGGTCTTACTCAATACACTCTAAGTGTACTAGTGTAATTATATAGTCAAGATAAACTAATTCCTAATTACACTACGACCTTCCAATGGTTTGTTCCTTTCCATTTTGGTCGTGAGCTACTGTTTATAATTTATAAGGTACTGATAACATCATCTTCTGTATGTGGCACCACATACTATGTTATCTACAATATAAATTAATTGAACAACTACAACTAAATGTAGACAATTTGACCAAATGTGATTCTTTATTCAAAATAAATATTTAAAAAAATTTAGGCTTTCAGTATATACTCTAACAGTAGTAGTTATAAAACTATAACCCTTACAATATGAATATTATTAAACCGACAAATCCGATCAAATCAGTTTAATACTGTATTTAATTATATGTGATAGAAGATAATAATACGAAATATTATATTTGAAGATAACTATGCCATTTTATAAGCAGTGGAGGATGAAGTGGGTAATTAAAAATTAGAAGAAGCACCTTTAATAATTTTTTTTAAAAATAAGACGGTCATTTTTGTCCAAAATTATTTAGATTTTAGAGCATCAACTTTTAAAAGATTCCATTCTAGGTAGAATAGTTATTTCAAGTAGCAAAATTTTTGGTGTGATTTTAAAAAGATTGAAAACTCATTATATTTACAAGTCGGAGGTAAGTAAAAGTTTAGTAAAATTAAATTAACCGAATTGGACCAACTGAATTTAAGAATTCTGTTCAATTAATTTAATTTTTGTTTATTATTTTTTGAAATTTGATTAGGTTTTAATTTTAAAATTCATAATTTAGTTAAATATTAATTTAATTATTTCCATTTAAAAATATAATTAATTAAATAAAATTTAAATTTGATTAATTTAGTTTTTAAATTTTAATTAATTCGATCAAAAATTAAATTAACTGATATTTAATTAGTTCAATTTATTCAATTTTATAGAAAAATTTGATCAATTCATTGGGTTGAAAATTTTTAAATTTGTTTAATTTTTGATTTGTTCAATTCAATTTTAACATAATGCTTACACTGGAATATCTTATAACATTAATTTCTTACACTCCCTAGAATATAAGTGGTTTTAAATTTTAAAAAGAAAAATAAAAACTAAAAAAATCACAAAAATAAAAATATTTGGGAAAAGTTATTTAAATCTATTCACTTTAAAAGCGAAGACAATTTCCCTCTATTTCTTAAAAGCAAATCATTATCAAGTTAGGTGCTTTGTCAATTTATGATATTAAATTTTGAAATAAAAAAATTAAGGAGGATATCGTCTTTGATTTGTAGAAAGAAATATTTGACAAGTTGACTTTTAATAAGTTAAAAACTTTTGGTGTGACGAAGAATGCACGTAAAAAGGTGTGGAATTAATTGATGGATTGCTTATCTAGTAAACACTAATTAAAAAGGTTGGTGGATTGCTAATTATCTAATAAACACTAAATAAAACGTGATTCGTTATGATGTAGCTAGATTATTCGGTGGGGGATGTGATGTTTGGTTTGCTAAAATGGAGACATGAAAGCCGACTCATGACATAAATTTTAAGCGATAAGGTAGGTATCATAATCAAGAATTAATGTCGATTCAAAAGGAAATCGACAATTGTGATGGATGGATTATCGGATCATAATTGATCGAATGATACACTTTTGAGATAACATTTGATGATTGGATCGGAGAGGAATGTGATTCGATGTAATTTGATGATATGATTACTAGTGCATCAAAGTGTATCGTAACGGACTTGGATATTCTCAAGACAATATCATCATCTCATAGTGTGTTTATAGAAGATTAACTACGAAAGATTACAAAAAAAATTGGTTGCCGATAGATCAAAGGTGAGAATTACCGACACATGATATGAACTAAGAACAAATTTGCAACGTTTGAGGCTGCAACATCCATATTACAAACTGATGAAGAGTATCCGGGTAAGGGGGTTCAGATGTAGATGCCCACTTTATTTGTGCATTCATGATGGCTAACTGTAAGCTGCCTCCCAATTCGCTTAGCACATATTGATGATCCATACCTATTAAGACATAAAGAGGTAAATGTTTCTGTCCGAATATGAGAAGTTGGAAAGCTAGGGATGGGGTGTCCGCCTGACGAAATGACCTCCCGCAAAACAAAACCAAAACAAGAGAAGAGGTCCCTGATGTTGACCCTCTGACGTTCAAGTTAGAAGCGAATGGTGGGGAGAGAAATCGAGAATCAGAATAATAGATGAATCTTGTATTTTCTCATATCTGACGTTCTCTTTTATATATTTCTTAGCTCAGTGATCGTTCATTTGCTCTTATTTAATGATATTAATTGTCAGAGGAAGACTCTTTTATCTTGACTTCCATGTATTAATGATAGATCGAGTGTTCTTCTTTGTCTTGACTTCTCCATATTTAATGATAGACGGAGTGTTTTTTTTTTTTATTTTCTCGTCCCCACCTGTATGATGTCATTCCTTGTGTAGGACAGGCGGTCCGAGTGACCCCGCTTTCCTGTCGACCAAAACAACCGACTACGAGTTTGTCCATTCGTCCGACTGGCCCATGATGTCCCTTGGTCTAACTGGCCGGTTGATCCGCTCGGCCACTCCTTTGCCGATCGGAATAATCAGTCAGCCTCCTTAGCCGAGACCGTCTTGAATTTTACTTACACCGTATACGTATCATTTGACCCGTGACAGATGGACTCCTTTTATCGCCGCATCAGTAAATAATTTAGACTTTTATAGTTGGTTTTTGCAGAGGAAAATAGTATGCATCTGGTTTCATTTCCCTTGAGCCGACGTGAAATATTGCCTTGTGCAAGGTTCTAATATTCTGTCAACCTCTCTCGAGAAAACAGATAAAAACTCGGAAAGAAACCCTTCAGATGATGGTGATGGCGATGATGATGAGATAACTGGTAACCTGAACATGATAAGCAAAAGCAAAAAAGAATTCTCACATTATAGCATATAAACTACATCCAAGAGACCAAATATCCGTCCTCTCATCAATATCAGCATGACTTGGACAGTCCCACAATTCAGGAGCTCGATAAGGCGATGATCAGTGCTCAGAAGCCCATTCCTAATTCCTATCACGGAATACCAAAAAGGTGGATCGATAACATGTCGAACACTTTGTTCATTAAACAAGTTACGGGATCAGAATTGTAAAATTTCTAATCAAAGGCATGAAGAGAAGGTAATGTAGCTTTTAATGTTAATATTTTGATATTTGTCCTTCCTTCTTGGAGATATTAGTGGTATAATTCAAATATATTTCGAAATATAATTTGCATAACTCCTACAAGTAAATATGCTTAGAAGAAAATTAACACATACCTGCTGCTGTGAAGCCTCTGACCTAGATCGGATTTCTTTTCTTGCAGGGCAAGTACTTCCAAAATCCATTAAAATGACAACAGGATGTTGTCCCTTGATCTGACTTATGAGAACATTTCCAGGCTTGACATCGTTATGAGAATATGGAGGATCAAAACTGTGCATGTGCTTCAGTCTAGCACAAAACTGTAAACAATGGTTAACATGTCATCCTACTATTTTACCTGAAATTAAATTGATTAAGTGTAAGAACGGCAGTGCCCCAGAAAAGAAAGAGGCAAATAGATATGCCTGGAACCAGCGACTTGAATCCTGTCATTATGTTCTAGATAGAAAAGTCATACTCAGAGAAGAACCCAATTTTTCTCTTTGCCTCTTCCCTAACTCCGCCTACATAAGTTATACGGTTACTAACTTTTTGTTCGTATTAGCTCTAAGAACCAATTATAAGATGATTAGGCCGAAACTATCTTGAGGGGTTGCTAGCACAACCGAGGTTATTTCTTTTCCAAGTCGTGAGTTCGTGAGATGAATGGAAGAATGCGTTTGTGTGGATACCATAGAGGCGCGAACACTTATTGCGCGTACACTTGTCGCCGATACCTACCAGACACTCATCTGCTGAGATTATTGACACTCGACCGTATATAGTTCCTTTGGGAGACTCGTAAGTATTAAAAATATTATAATTTTTCAACCTTCTTAATTATTTAACGTTGTTTATTTGTAATTTTATGATAGGTTTAAAAATTCTGTAAGTGTTATTCGTGAAATTAATCAAATTGTGAATAACTATTGGAGAGGGGACTCCATGTCATATTCAACTACTCCAGGATCCACAAAAGAACTCTGGTGGTCCAAGTTTAAGGTATATCCCATTAATTTTATATTTGATACAATTAAGTAAATATATAATCAATTATTTTTTTCATTTTTAGCGGCAATTCACTTGAAACTCTTATCAAGAGATGGAAATTAAAATTTTTTTTAAAAAAAATGTGGTGATCACATTCGACATGTATTGAATCATGCCAAGCATAGTGGAAAAAGCCAGGCTTCATCACATCAGATAATTGGAATAAGATCTCCAATTATTGGCAAATCGATGAGAGCAACAAAAAAAAAGGAGTCATCAGAATAAAATGAATCAAGCATATAATTCTAGAGAGTCATCTGCAACATATACGGGAGGATCTATAAATATCGAGGAACATTCATGCAGATTAGTAATTTTTTAACTCTATATATAGTTTTTAATCTATTTTAAACTGTTATATTATTTCTAACTGTGTTATTTTTAGTCCAAAGAATTGGGAAACGAGTTGGATTTTATAGATACCTTCGTTCGGACTTTTTAAAAAAAAAGATAAAACTGGGAGCGGAGACAGAGCTAGAACCATTAAGGTTTGAGTTAATCTTTAATCTTAATTTATAACTTAGATTTTCTTAATTTTGTACATGCTAATTTAGAAATTTAATTTTTCATAGGAGAGATATGATCAACTATCACTATCACAGAGAAGTTCAGGTGATGGCGATGAGAATGCTCTTTCTAAGCCGTCTGTTACTAATAATTTGTAGTTATGGTTAGAAGCATCTGGGGGAGTCAAAGGAGGAAGGATATTAGGTATGGGTTCTATGAGCAGAACCCATCATGTTCCTCATAGATCTTTTTCTTCTTCTACCCCACCAGCTGTAGCGGCACAATCCATGACTTAATTGAAGAAGTTAGTAATTTAAAAGACATATAATACATGAAAGGGATCAGCAAATTCAAGAAATACAATAACAAAACTCACAAAGGGATCAGGATATAATAGCAATGTGCCGACAACAAGAATTTCTTATGCAGCAATTTCAGCAATTTAGTTCTGGTCCAAGTTATATTCCTCCTGATACTGGTGATGATGTCGTCGAGGACGACGACGACAATATTACATGAATGTTGTAATTAGTATTTTTTATTTTATTGAGATTTAAAAACCTTCATTTTTAATTAGTACTGCTATTTTGTTTCAAACAGGGTTGGTGAGGCTATGATTGGAAATCATGTAAAATAAGTAAGTCTTTATATATTTATTTTTGTGTTAGTTTATAGGATTTCCATTTTGTTAAAAATGATACTTTTTATTTGCTTATTTTCTGATGCAGGTAGCAGAAGAAGATTAAAATGAGAATGCAAGTACCAAATTATCTGCATTTTATCTTTCCTTGGTTTTGAGACATTGTGTGTATGAGATTGTTAGATATTATGTTTGTTCAAACTTGGTTGTATTTATTTTTGTTGTTGTATTGTTGACTATTCTAAAACTTGGTTAGTTGTTAGTCATATGTATTGAAACTTGGTCAATGAAACATATTGTTTGTTAGTTGTATTTGGAGATATGGAACATGTTTGGATATATTTGTGATAATGAATGTTTTCGGTTATGCTATTGTGTTTGCATTGATTTTTGATGTATTTGTGTGATAATTTAATTTTGTTGCAATCAGTGTATGTATATATGGTAAATACCAAAAAATAAAAATTATTGATAATTTTTATTACTTTTGCAATGAATTTTGCGATGAAAAATGATTTGTTGCAAATTTATCGTAATGTACTATTATCAAAATTTTACAACAAAAATTAATATTTGTTGCAATCTACAACGAATTGAGGATTTGTTGCAATCTGCAACGAAAATTTAATTTGTTGCAAATCTGTAACGAATCCAGATTTGTTGCAAATCTGCAATGAAAATTTAATTTGTTAGAAATCTACAATGAAAATTTAATTTGTTGCAAATCTACAGATTCATTGCAAATCTGCAACGAAAATTTAATTTGTTGGAAATCTGCAATGAATCTAGATTCGTTGCAAATCTGTAACGAATCCAGATTCGTTGCAAATTTGCAATGAATTCAGAATTTTTCTTAGATTTGCAACAAATATTAAAATTCATTGCAAATTGCGACAAATTCAGTTTTCATTACAGAGTGCGACAAATTTTGATTTTGTTTTAGATTGCAATGAATTTAGAATTTTATTGCAAAAAATAGATTTTCGGTTGAAGAGAAGTTTCCGACAAAATTTTTTGTTGTTGTAAAATCAGCAACAAATTTTGCAACAAATAGAAAATTTGTTGCAAAATTTGCAACGAATAGAACATTCATTACAAAATTTGCAATGACTTTTCAGTTTTTCGTCCCTAAATTTAGGGACGACTGATTTGCAACGAATATTTTTTCATCTCAAATTTCGTTGCATAAGCATTTTGCAGCATTTTTTTTTTGAAATTCGTTGCTAAATTCATCCATAAATGACTGGTTTTTCGTAGTGCAAAGAAAAGTTGCTGTCGGGAGTTCGTGTTCACGTAACAAAGGTAGAACTCTCAATTCAACTAGTATACAATTTCTTTTGCATAGATCTTACGGAAAGGATTTTAACAACATTCCGCTGCGCCTGTGTTGTTTTGCATTCAAGATCCTTGGTATCAGAATCGCTTGCGAAAGCGTATACTAGGTTATAGTAATGTTTTAATATGTGATATAGAAACTGTTGGAGTGTATACTGAAAGCCTAAGCTTTGTAAACATTCATTATGAATAAAGAATCACATTTGGTCAAATTTTCTACATTTAGTTGTAGTTGTTCAATTAATTTATATTGTAGATAATATAGTATGTGGTGTCACATACAGAAGATGATATTATCAATACCTTATAAATTATAAACAGTAGCTCACGACCAAAATGGAAAGGAACAAACCATCAGAAGGTCGTAGTGTAATTAGGTATCAGTTTATCTTGACTGTATAATTACACTAGTACACTCAGAGTGTATTGAGTAGGACCATTTGATGTCATTTCTTTTATACTGACTTTATACAGAAATAAAGACCTCGGTTATTATGGAAGTGTGTGCTCTTAATCCTAATATAATAACAAGCACATATATTTGATATTTATTTCTTTAATTTATCAATGGGTGAGATTTAGTTTGATAAATCAATAAGCCCGATAAATTGGGAAATGATATCACTTATAGTGTGTGTTGTTGATTATAGAAGGAAATTGTGTCCTAGAGATACTAGGTTGATAATGTCCTCAAGAGGAGCTCATAAGGATTGTCATGTTAAACCCTACAGGTGGACTTAGTCCGAGATGATAATAATGTTGAGTGGTACTACTCTTGGACTAAGATATTAATTAAATGAGTTGTCAGTAACTCACTTAATTAGTGGACATTCGATATCTTAAACACAGGGAGACTAACACACTTATAATAAGAAGGAGCCCAAAAATGTAATTTGGGATTGGTGCGGTAGTTCAATAATAGTTCTCTAGTGGAATGAATTATTATTGATAAAATTAAGTTGTGTGTTCGGGGCGAACACGGGATGCTTAATTTTATCGGGAGACCAAAACCAATTCCTCCTCTCGGTCCCTATCGTAGCCTATTATTTATAGAGTTCTATACCCACCTATACCCACCAATAAGGGGCCGGCCAAGCTAGCTTGGGAACCAAGCTAGGGCCGGCCTAGGTATAAAATTGGGTGGCCGGCCCTAGCTTGAACCCAAGCTAGTGGGGGCCGGCCAAATTAAATTAAAAAGGGATTTTAATTTTAGTTTTTATTATGTGGAAGAAATAATTTATTAAAGAGAATTAAAATTAAAATATCTCTCTTGTAAAAGATCTACAAAAGATTAAAGAAAGAGATTAGATCTCTTTCCTTATTTGTAGATTGGTGAGTTATTTTATTTTCTCTTTAAAAATTATCCACATGTTGATAAAATTAAAATTATAGAAATTTCCTTTTATCAACCATGAAGAGATTTTTAAAGAGAAATTTTATTTTTAAAATTTCCGGAAACAAATTAGGAAGTTTTAATTGTTGATTAAAACTTGTCTAATTTTTTCCTTCATTGATGTGGCCGGCCATTAGAGTTTATTTGGGAAATTTTATTTTATTTTTCTCAAATAAATCATGTCAAGGAAATTAAGGAAATTTTATTGTAAATAAATTTCCTAATTTGCCTAGGCCAAGGAATATAAAAGAAGGGGTAGGGGTGCCTTCATGAGATACAACCTCTATTATTTTCTCTCCCTCTTTGTTCCTTGGTGTGGCCGGCCATCATCACCTTCCTTTCCCTCTCTTCCTCTTGTGGTGGCTGAACATCTCTATTCCCTTGGAGCTCTTGTGGTGGCCGGATACTACTCGGAGAAGAAGAAGAAGAAGGAGAGAAAGCTAGCATCTCTTGGAGCTTGGTTAGTGTTTTGGTTTTCTTCCTTGGTGAAGTTTTTCCTTTGTGGCTGAACCTTGCTTGGAGGAGAAGAAGGTGGTTGGTGGTTTCTCATCTCGGTAGATCGTTGCCCACACAATGTCCGAGGTTAGAAGAGGAATACGGTAGAAGATCAAGAGGTCTTTCTAGAAGGTATAACTAGTAGTTTTTCCTTTTCCGCATCATACTAGTTATTTATGGAAATAATACCAAATACAAGAGGCATACGATTCTAGTGTTTCGAATTTGTTTTCGATATAGTGTTCTTTTGTTTTTCTTTTCCTTGTGATTTGATTGTTCTTTTCGGTTAACCTAAAGTTATTTTAGGAAATTAAATATTAGCTTTCTATAAAAAGTTTTGTCTAGTCGGTGGTGGTTGCTCCCATATCCAAGAAGGCCATGTGCCTCGCCACGTCAGTACTGGGAACCGATTATGGAAATTAATATTTAATGGAATTAATAACTTAAGGTGATTTGGGTCGAACGTGTTAAGTTCCGCAGGAGACCCAAGTCAAAACCTAAAAGAACGAATAGATTAAGTTTTGGATCAAACGTGTTAAGTTCCACAGGCGATCCAAAATTTAATTTAAAAGAACACATGGTAGCTAGGAAAAGGTTCAGACCTTTGTACAAAATTTTTGTACAGTGGAACCTCTAGGTTTTCCGAGTAGCAACCAACAGAAACTGCATGAGCCTTCTATTATGATTTACATCATGTTATGACTATTTATTTTATGTTGAACAAACTAAAGGATATAATATCTTCATACGTGTTATGAACGCGTGCTATACTCTGATTTGCTCGACAGAAACATACATGGCTAAGGATGGTCTCGGGTTGGCATATGTTAAGAATATATTGTGTGAAACACTCAAACTATTGTGAACAATTTTGTTGATTTTAGGTATGTGGGTGGTCTTGAGTATGGCATCAACTCATTCAAATGAGTTTGCAAAATAATTTTGCTTTGGGGGCGCCCCTTGAAACTCCTGTAAGGGGCACTACCAACTTGACCCCGACCTGTTGTGGCATTGCGCGCTCATAATTTATTATTGAAATCATAATAAATTATATGTCATAGATCTACTATGAATGTTATATAACATGGTGCATGATTATGATCTTTTATCCTAATGTGATTGGATGTGTGTGTATGTTGTAATTCATAATACGACATGCATGTCGTGCCTTTCATCTTTTTCATTCTTGTTGTAAATTTAGACTACCCTCAAATGTAACTCGAGATTTCTTTAGATTTTGTAATATACAAATTTTAAAAGAATTGGTCCTAACTGCGGTTAGAAAAGGAAAGTCCTAACTATGGTTAGGCAAGGGAAGTCCTAGCCGAGGCTAGGTAAGAGAAATCTTGGCAGGTCATGGAAACTAGGTAGGATTTGGTAGGTCTAGATGACATGATATCGAATCTCTGGAAGGGCCGATCCGATGCTTAGTCCTGGTGAGTGAAGATAGGTGGTGAAAACTCTACAGGGAGGTAACCCTAGGTCATGGTGAGTGAAACCAGGTGGTGAAAACCCTAGGGGAAGATAACCTTAGGTAATGAGAAGTCTTAGAGGACTATATTGGTGCAATTGGTACCAACGATCAAACTCAGGTTTGATGAATGACAAATGGATTAAAGTTAGATGTGTTTGTGATCTAACTGTGTTACTGAGTGTGCATGGTTGACTAACTTGACATGTCAAGAGGACTAGACACTAGACAGAAAGTCTAGTCGGGATATACAATTCCTAATTGGTGAAGTCCAGATGTGAGATTTTGACAGAAGGTTGGGATGTTTGATTCCCGATGGGTTGAAGATCTGAAGTACGATTCTAGTAGGAGGTTGGGATGTTTGTGTAATACCCACTAAGCTTGTAAGATAAATATATGAATATGAAATTTTTGCCTTAGAAAAATAATAAGAAGTGAGTTGAAGCAAAAAGAAATAAAATGAAATAAAAAGAAGAGGAAGTCAAGGATTGAACCTTGAACCTCTTATATAATAATTCATAGAATTAACTAGTAGAAACCAATTGGGATAGAGAGAAGATATTGATAGCAAGGAAAGGGAATGCATGATAAAGATAGGAGTAAAGATCTAAGAAGAGAAAGCAAGAAAAGAACAAGAGAAAGGCAACTTGCCTTCCTCCCTTTCTCTCCCTCTTCCTCTTTGATTTTTGCTGAAAACTTAAAGAGGAATTAAGGGGATTCATTCCCCCTTATTTTATCATGAATGGTGAGAATAAATAGAAAATAAAATAAATGTAAGAAAAATAGAAAATGGGTTAAGGGAGAAGGAAAACAAAAATCAATTTTGCTACTTCTTCCCCCTTAACATAAAAGGGAGCAAGAAAAGAGAAAATTATTTTTCTCTCATTTTCTCTCATTCATCCTCTCCCTCACCGAGAACACCACAGTCCCCTCTCCTCCATCTTCAGCCCCAAAACCAAGTTTGTTCCCTAAGAAAGCCTAAGATACAAGGAGGACTTAGCAAAGGAATCAAGGGAAAGGAACTAGAAGAAGAGGCTACTCCTTCTTCACCATACCTTAAATCCACAAGCGAAAAGGATGTAAGCTTCCCCTCACCTGTGGTACAAGGATTTTATGTGATTTTCGGATTCTATAAGGATTAGAAAACCTAGAAAAGAATTTAAGAAAATTCGGCTAAAGAAAGGGTTTTCAAATCTAGGATGGTTTAAACAAGTCCTTATTTCATGATATTCTTTCTATGCTATGTAGGAAGGATTTTCTTCATGTTTTTATACTTAAATGATGCTTGATCAGAGGAGTACCTAACCCTAGAATTTCGGCCAAAAATATGTTAAGGAGGTTAGGGAAAAATATTGTTTAACTAAACTAGTACAAAATTTCTCCCATGAACTACTAAGGGTTTTTATTGGTTTTCTTGCTTGAAGGTTACTTAGAACCAAAGAAATCCATTTATATGTTTCGGCCAAGAAAAGGGCTTAGGATTAGGAAGACCTTTAAATTTAAATAACCATGTTTGTATGATAGAATATAGAGTTCTCTTAAAGAATTGCATGTTGTACATTGCTAGAAATTCATGAACTCTTGTTTTAGATTTTCAGCCATGATAAGATGGATAGTTTAGAAAAGCTTGAACAAAATTCTAATATGCTCAAGACCTCTATAATATTATGATATGAAAGTTGTTTAATGCTCTTATGTTTAAATTGAGTATAGAAAATTAGTTACATGATATATGACATGTAAGTTCACAAGGGTCCTAGCTTGTTTATGAACCAACTTTGTATATGATGTTCTTAGTAATTTTTGCCATGAAACTTACTTAGGTTTTCCATGCTTTAGGCCACTTAAAACCTAGTTTAGAGATTGGTAGGTTTCGGCCATAAGGAAAAATAAAAGAAAAAGGGAAAGAAACCTAGGAAGCCTAAAACATAATTCACATGTATGTTTATTATGCTTGTCTTTATATACATGCTATGAAACTTGTATAATTTCTCATGCTTTTAGGCTATTTGAAGCAAGTTTATATTCTGTGAGTTTCGGCCAAGTAGGGTTTAAAAGACCTAGAGGCCTTAGAAATGAAACCAAATGTGTTAAAAGTGCTTCTTATGAAAATATGATAATGTGTTGATTGTGTCACATATTTGAATAATTTTTCCATGACCTAAATGGATCATTGTGTGTTCGGCCATGAAGGGATAAATGCCCTAGAAACCCTATAACAAAAAATTAAATATGCTTATGTCACTCTACATGGAATATGATAAGTAGAAAACCAAAGTTCTCATACTATATGTTGTTTAGTGACCTAAATGAGGCTAGGGTAAGTTTCGGCCATACCTATTGTATGATGTCTTGTTATGAATTTATACATGATGTTAGTTCAAGTTCACATGCTTGTATGTTTGTTTTTTTAACTCTAATGAATGCTTGTTAAAAGATTGACCAAGACATACGTTAAGGGCTTGAAGGACTTAGGAACTAGCTCAATATGCTTACTATGCTATTTGGAAAAAATGCTATAAATATGGTTTAAGGTTTCCATGCTTTCATGACATTTGGGACCTTGTTTATATACTGATAGGGTTCGGCCACATGAGTTTAAGGACTTGGAGAACTTAGAAACCAAGTTAATCATGCTTATAATGCTTCCTATGAAATTTATGTGATGATGATTTAGGGTTCACATGCTTGGAGGTTGTTTTTACCTAAATTGAGACCTAAGGGGGTTCGGCCATGATAGGAACCCAAGGGTTTAGGAAGCTTAGAACCCAAGTTAACTATGTTACCATGTTTCTTATGATAGTATAATCACATGATATACCCTTATGCTTAACCATGTATGCTTGTGATTTATACCTTTTTATGATATGATATGTGGATAGGGATATGCATGTTTTAATAATATGCTATGTGCTTAGAATATGCATGCTTTTATGATATGCTATGTGAGTAGAAATATGCATGCTTTAATGATATGCTATGTACTTAGAATATGCATGTTTTTATGATGTGCTATGTGTTTAAAAATATGCCTACTTTTTCTTATGACATGATGTATGCCTAAGTGATGCATACTTTTTATGATATGATGTATGCCTAAGTGATGCATACTTTCTTATGACATGATGTATGCCTAAGTGATGCATACTTTTTATGATATGATGTATGCCTAAGTGATGCATACTTTTATGCTATGCTATGTGACTAAATGATGCATTTTTATACATGCTATTTTACTTTGTAAGGCTTGTACCAAGGGTGGACTCCTAATCAGTCCCTAGGCCTTGCTTTGTGATCTAGGCTAAGCCTTGTTTTGTGATCTAGGCTAATAAGGGATGAGCTCCTTAGTACACCCCTAGGCCTTGCTTTGTGATCTAGGCCAAGCCTTGCTTTGTGATCTAGGCTAATAAGGGATGGACTCTTCAAATACGCCCCTAGACCATGCTTTGTGATCTTGACCTAGTTCCTAGTATGATTCAAGACTTGCTACCTTGGATATACTTAGGACGCGCGCATCTATGTTATGTATGTATGGTACAAGCCGGGGCCCTAAATATGTTGATATTATGTTCAAGTATATATATGTAAGAAGAAAATGGTTTTAAAAGATCATGAGACATACACATGTTTTTCGGATACATGTTTTTAAAATCATGATGCATATAATCTATGATTATGTTGTGTTGAGGCTATGATTTAAGATATGCCATGATAAGATTATGTTATGTTTCATGCTATTGTTTTAAGAGATGATATGCCATGATATGATTATGTTATGTTCATGCTATGCTTTAAGAGATGATATGCCATGATATGATTATGTTATGTTTCATGCTATGCTTTAAGTGATGATATGCCATGACTAGTTATAATGTTGTTATGTTGCATGATATACTTAAAGAGTATGATATGTTATGCCATGACTAGTTGAGATCATGTTAAGTTGAGACATTATTTGATTATGTACTGATTGTTGGTTTTAGTGAGTAGGAAAGGAACTTACTGAGCCATGAGTGCTCATAGCTTACTTTCCTTGTACCACAGATAAAGGAAAAAAGCTGGATGAGTTAAAGGAGCAGCAGGAGGGGCAACGAAGATGTGTGTGGCGGTGGCTAGACAACTAATTAAGAACCTACTTTAAAACCTTTAAGAACTATGTTTTGGTTTTGTGAAATGTAATACAATATGGGTGACTTGATGTTAAGTTTTTATTTATTTTGTTATCATGTTATGAAACCATGTTAGTGTAGTTCGGTTTTAATTAAGTTAAGAAAAATAATTTTAAGTCTTCCGCTGTAATACGTACGTAGAGTATCGTAGCCCCGTCCCTTGTTGATAGCAGGGAGGGCGGGCGTTACAGTTTGATTCCTGATTGGCAAAGTCCGGATGCACGATTCTAGTAGGAAGACTTGGTAGGTCAGATTAGACATCGAGGAGGTAACTTGACATTTGGTAAATAGAGGTAAGTCACTGGAGGAGAGTGACTCAGTAAGGACGTATCTCGTTTAAGGGAACAATAGGTGTCAATCCAGTTTAGGTCCATTTTGGAAAATCTAAACTGAGACCATGACTAGCTTCGGTCTGAAGGACATGATCTAATTAATTAAGATTATTTTTATTATACTAACTTTGTCTTGTAGGTTATTATTTATTTTGTGCTAACATGAACTTGCAGGATCGAATTGCACAAAATGTCTCGGGTGAACAGTACCCGAGACGCCTTTCATGAGAAGGAAGGCGCCTTAAGCTGGGTGATGGTGTTGGTGCAAGTTGTACTAATAATTATGTTTTAATGTATGACAAATAAGTTAAAGTTAGATGTGTTGTTTGTTTAACCTTTTACCAAGTGTGTAGGACTTGATAAGTCTAGAGGATCGAAACACCAAGCTGAAGTCCAGCTAGGTTGATAGTTGCACAAAGTCTAGATTGGTTGAGATCTAGTAGATGAAAGTCTAGATTAGTTGAGATCTGGTAGAAGGAAGTCCATATCGGTTGAGATTTTGCAGAAGGAAGTCTAGTTGAGTTGACAACTGGCTGAAGTCCAGATTAGTTGAGATCTAGCAGAAATTTTTGGTGGGTCAAGGGAGCTAACATCAAGGAAGTCTGCAATTGGTAAGTGGAGGTAAGAAATTGGAGGAGATATCCAGTGAGAACACATTCTTAGTTGAGGGAACAGTAGGTGTCGGTTCTGTTGGACTGCTGGGGCCGACTAGAAGGGGGGGTTGAATAGCCTGCCAAAAATAAAAACACAAAACCCTTCTCTACTTTTCTTAAACTGACACTTGCATAAAATAAATAAGCAGAAAGTAAAAGAAGAGGCTCACAAAGATTTGACTTAGTTACAACCGGGGAGATTGTTAATCCAAGGAAAATATCGCACTAGTACTCCTTCAGGCGGAGAAGCCTCTTACAGCAATAACCCACAAAGAAATAGAAGTTAAACTACAATTGGAAGCGCACAAGTGTTGGAATACACAATTTCTGAGTTGATATAAAGCTTCTAGACCAAGGTTGTATTTATAGCCTTGGTCGGGGCGCTCCGAAGTGTTCCGGGTGCCCTAGGGGGATAAAATTTTATTCCTAACGCATAGATCTCGATTTGATCGAGATGTGGATATATTTTCAGTTCGGGTGCCCGGAAGGGTTCCGGGCACCCCGGACTAGTCCGGGCGCCTCGGACAGTTCCGGGCGCCCCGGACTGGTCTGGGCGGGCGGGAAAGTCAACCTCGTTGACTTTTTCAGCCCATGTCTTTAGCTCTGGCTTCGTTCGCCTCAGTCCGAGTCTTCCGCTCGCTTGGGTGATCTCTGTCATTCGGAATAGGGCTCACCCGAACCCAACTTCCGGTCTTCTCGAGCAAGATTCCGCTCCGGCTTCTCGTCCCTCGGAATCGTCGCGTGCTTCCTTCTTGTCCGCCAGCGTACTCATCCGCAGTTTTTATCCCTCGGTCGCACCCCGTGCCGACCTTCTCACTAGCTGCGTCTCTTGTTCCTCGAGCAGTCTTCCGCTCTAGCTTCTCGTCCCTCGGAACCACTGCACGCTTCCTTCTCGTCCGCTGGTGTACTCTTTTGCAGCTACTCATCTCTCGGATGCACCACGTGCCGTCATTCTCACCAACTGCGTCTTCCGCTCAACTACCTGTGCTCCTAAGCTCCTGCACACTTAGACACAAGATTAAAAATACACAGAACCTAACTTAACTTGTTGATCACACCAAAACAACCTTGGGATTCCAACAATCTCCCCCGTTTTGATGTGAGCAACCTAAGTTAAGTTAGGGTAAATAGACATAAAAAATAAACTAACTAATTTTACAATAAAGTGTAAAAAATTAGAAAATTTAAATTTTGGTCTACCCCTCTAGACTTATACTTTTCCTTCTCTCTCTTTGATCACAAAAAAATGGGGTTTAAAGAAAAACTCTACGGGAAAAAATTTGAAACTTTGAAAAATTTTGCAATAATTTTCAACGAAAAAAAAATTCCAAGTTAAAAGATTTCTAATTAAAACTTTAAGTAAGAAAGTTTTCTAAGTAAAGCTTTAAGTAAGGGAATTTAAAAAAAAAATTCTGACTTAGGAAATTTTGCAGAAAACATTTTTGAAAAAATTTTCTAAGTAAAAATTTAAGCAGAAATTTCTAATTTCAGAAGAACTTTTAACTTTTATTTCTATGTAAAAGTTTTACGAAAAAAATTTCTAAGTAAAAAAAATGTTTAAAAGACTTTTTAAAACATTATTAAATTTCAACCTTAATGCTTTATCAGAAAGTTAATTAAACATTTTATTTCAATATTTTGGCTTCCAGGTCATGGCGAGGCACTAGGACTTCTTGGTTATTAGAGCAACAATCACTTCCTTAGACAAAGCCTCATAAAGAAATTTTAATGTCTAATTTTCTCACTGAAAGTTCTAAATCTAATTAGTTCAAGTCAGACAGGACTTTGGAACCCAATATAGGTTCCAGCCTACTGGATTGACTAAAAATTTCTTAGGGACATATCTTTTTAAAACGTTCCTAATTTGTCCCTTATGATATCTAAAATACCAATTTAAATTGTTAAATTTTCTAACATTGGTATTAGATGAGCCTGCATGGTTTTTCAAATTATTTACTTGTACTTTTAAATTATCATTTTCTACTTTTAATTTTTCATTTTCTAATTTAATTCCGTCGAATTCTTCTATTGGACAAGATTTAGCTAATATTATTTTTAAAATTTTAATTTCTTTTTCTAATTTACAGCAATCCTTTGTTAATAATTTAACGAACTTAAACAATTTGTCGGGAGGAAGAGATAGTACCTGATTTACCTTGTCGATCTCGTTGTCCATGTCTCCCCCTGAACTACTGCTTTCTTCCGACGTGGCTCCCCCTTCATCGATGCTCTCGATGCTCATTTCAGAAGAGCTTGACTCATAGTCGTCATCTTGATGACTTGCCATTAGTGCAAGTCCGGAGAAGGCTTCGACTTCCGATTCGGACAACGTGTCGTCCCACGTCGCTTTTAATGCCTTGCGTTTTTGAACAAGCTTCTTACCTTTATCCTTGTCCTTGTTCTTTAGCTTGGGGTAGTTGTCCTTGACGTTCCCTTCTTCATCGTAGTTGTAGCAGCGGATGGTTGTAGCAGCGGATGGTTGTAGCAGCGGATGGTCCTTTTCTTTTTACCGTGTGGATGGTTAGTTTTTCTAAACTTACAAAGATTCTTGAATCGTCTTACCATCATTACCATTTCCTTGTCGTCGAGAGAAGACTCCGACTCAGGTTCGTCTCTCGATGCTTTGAAGGTGACGGTGTTCTTGGGCTCCTTCGTACCTGCACATCTTGATTTGTGCACTTCAAATGTGGAAAAGAATTCTTATAATGTAATTTTTTTCTAAGTCTTTTGAAATATAAATGCATCTACTAGTGATGCCCATTTTGAATTTCTAGGAAAGGAATTTAGTGTGTACCTTAGCGAATCTTGGTTACTTATCGTTGCTCTGAGATTCGAAAGTCCAGTGATGATTTCCTTTATTCTTGAGTGCAGATGCGCAACTGTCTCATCTTCCCCAAGTCGCAGGCTGATAAGCTGGTTGCGGAGTAAATCTTGTTTTGCGAGCTTGGCTTCGGACGTTCCTTCGTGCAACCCGAGGAACTTCTCCCAAAGTTCCTTTGCGGAGTCATAATTGCCGATCTGGTTGATTTCTTGTGGCGGAAGAACAGTTAGTAGATGGTATTCTGCTTTATCGTTTGTCACGTAGTCGACCTGCTCCTTTTTCGTCCAGTGGTATTTCTCCTTACCTTCCGGTGCTGTAAAACCAAACTCCATAATTAACATTAAATCAAAATTGGTTTTAAAGAATACTTGCATTCATTTTTTCCAGCTAGCGAATTCCCCTTCGAACTTCGGCGGGTAGATGCTTGGTCCGACCAGTATTTCGTTGCTTCGTTCGGCGGTTAGTCCTCTTGAAGCGACCTGGGCTCTGATACCACTTGTTGGATCACTGGAACCAGCTAGAAGGGGGGTTGAATAGCCTGTCAAAAATAAAAACACAAAACCCTTCTCGACTTTTCTTAAATTAACACTTGCATAAAATAAATAAGCAGAAAGTAAAAGAAGAGGCTCACAAAGATTTAACTTGGTTACAATCGGGGAGGTTGTTAATCCAAGGAAAATATCACACTAGTACTCCTTCAGGCGAAGAAGCATCTTACAACAATAACGCATAGAGAAATAGAAGTTAAACTACAACTGGAAGCGCACAAGTGTTGGAATACATAATTTCTGAGTTGATATAAAGCTTCTGGACCAAGGTTGTATTTATAGCCTTGGTCGGGGCGCCCCGAAGTGTTCCGGGCACCTTAGGGGGGGGGGATAAAACTTTATCCCCAACGCATAGATCTCGGTTTGATCGAGATCTAGATATATTTTCGGTCCGGGCGCCCCGGACTAGTCCGAGCGCCCCGGACTAGTCCGAGCGCCCCGGACAGTTCTGGGCGCCCCGGACTGGTCCGGGAGCCCCGGGCTAGAAAGTCAACCCTGTTGACTTTTTCAGCCCGGGTCTTCTGCTCCGGCTTCGTTCGCCTCAGTCCGAGTCTTTCGCTCGCTTGGGTGATCTCTGCCATCCGGAATAGGGCTCACCCAAACCCAACTTTTGGTCTTTTCGAACAGGCTTCCACTCCGGCTTCTCGTCCCTCGGAATCATCGCATACTTCCTTCTCGTCCGCCAACGTATTCATCCACAGTCTTCATACCTCGGTCGCACCCGGTGCCGACCTTCTCGCTAGCTACGTCTCTTGCTCCCCGAGCAATCTTCCGCTCTGGCTTCTCGTCCCTCGGAACCACCGCACGCTTCCTTCTCGCCCGCCGATGTACTCTTCCGCAGCTACTCGTCCCTCGAACACACAACGTGCCGTCCTTCTATCTAGTTGCATCTTCCGCTTGACTACCTGTGCTCCTAAGCTCCTGCACACTTAGACATAAGGTTAAAAACATACAGGACCTAACTTAACTTGTTGATCACACCAAAATAACCTTGGAGTTTCAACAGGTCCGACCAAGAGTTTCATCGAAACTCAAAGTAAGGATCAGAAAGCTCAAAATAAGGATCGGACAATACAAAGACGGTCTAAACTCATACTTTATATATTGAGTTGCTTAGAATAACGTGTTTTATAAGGGGGATCAAAGCTGTAAAGTAACTGAAAAGCGAAGGTCCAGGAACCCGGAGTAAGTCTAGACGCTCGGGTCAGTACTGTTGAGGGAGACTAGGTAGGCACCTAGATGGTCCAGGCGCCCAGAGCATGTCCAGGCACCCAGACTAGCAAAGTTCATCCAGAAGTTGAGTTGGAGTGCGAGTGGTCGACCCACGTTAGTGGTCTAGGCGCCCAGACGAGGATAAACTTTGAGGATGAGGTTTCAACGAGAGCTCGCCACATCAGCTTAGTCCAAGCGCCTGGGAGGGGATCCAGGCACTCGGATGGGGCTATAAAAGGAGGCTTGACCAGCAGTTCAATAACAACAATTGCTACAGCTTTCGTACTCACGCGTTACTCCAAAAGGTCTCCAACATACCGAAAAGCTGCTTCGACAAGCTAAGCTCAAATATGTAATTTTGTATTATCGGTATAATCTAAATTCCTGTATTGTACTTACTCTTGTAACGATTTCGTGATTATAGTGATTGTCCAACCAAAGCACTCAACGAGTACGAATCTTGGAGTAAGAGTCGTTGAAGGCTTCAAAACAAGTAAAACACTTGTGTTAGCGTTTGTATTTTCGTGATTCTTTTCCACTGCATATACTTGTGACTTTCGAAAAAGCGATGAACGCTATTCACCCCCCTCTAGCGTCTTAATGATCCAATAAGGAAGGCGCCTTGGATGGCTTAGAAGGTGCCTTCGATCAAATAAGGCAAAAAACTTCGTCGACGATAAGAGCCGACCTTTAGGGGATAGAGGTTGTAGTTGAAGGCGTCTTCAGTGGTGTTGAAGGTGCCTTCCATCCCCTTTAAAAGGGTTACTCGACCATGCAGTCATACACACCTCTATTACAAGCTTCTACACAATCATGCGACATTCCGACTGCTCCAACTTTGCATTGCTGCTCCGCTACAATGCTGTTGTGCCTGATTGCTACCGAGAAGCTGTCCAACACCGAGCTCGATCCTAGAAATTACAAGTACTAGGTAACTTTTATTTATAGTCAATTTCTTTATTACTCTTAAAGGAAAGTGTAGGGTTGTTACACTCTCCTAGTTTTCTATACTTGATTTGACGACTGATAGTGAATTGCCCATCGATAGGTCTGAGGGACCTGAGCCTTGGAGTAGGAGTCACCGAAGATTTTGAACCAAGTAAAACCGCTTGTGTTCTGGTTTTCCTTCTTATTTCCTTTTGTCTTTTCTGCTGCGTACTTATTTTTCAAAACAAAAGAAAAGTCAAGTTTTCAAAACCACATGATTCACCTCCACTCTCACATGCGTAACGATCTAACAAGTGGTATCAGAGCCTTGTTAGCTCTAAATTGGTGCAACCACCAATCAAGGCAAGGGAAATTGTTCTAGTTTTCTAGATCTTAGTTTTTTATATTTTATTTGACTTGGTAAAATTTACATATTCAAATAACTCTTTCTCGTTCGATTTTGTTCTCGAAGTTGGTGCAACAGCACTCGAGTCATCGATATTTCTTTTTTATTTCAAACTCTACTAATCCAAGACCTAGTCTTGGGATATTTTTTTTTGATCTTTTTTGCAATATAATTCAAATGGATCAACTCGAAGGATACAGTACTGCTCACCCTCTCCTCTTCAATGAAAATGATTTTTCGTATTGGAAGAAGAGAATGGAGGTCTACTTGAAGAGCGACATCGAGTAGTGGTTCTGTATACGACGAGGATACACAACTCCAGTGGACAATGCATCCGAAGATTCACTGGACCTGGAAGACTGGAACTCGGAGATGGAGAAGAAGGCCCAGACTTAACATAAGGCACTGAACACTTTGCAATGTGGGCTAACCAAGGAAGAGCTAAACCGAATCGAGCCATTCAACAACACAAAGGAATTATGGGATAAATTGGTCAAACTACATGAGGGAACGTCTGACTCAAGGGTAATGAAGCATGATCTCCTATTAAATTCTTTATTTAATATCAAAATGCAGGACAAAGAAACCACAAGTCAACTAAATGAGAGGATCAAGGATATCCTCAACGGTCTACACATGATCGGACATTAACTTGAGAACCACGACATCATCAGTTATGCTCTGAATTCATTTCCTCGAAACACATTGTGGGCATCGATCGTAGATACCTATAAAGTTTCGAGAAAGCATTCAAAGTTAAGACTAGACGAGCTATTTTGTGAATTGGAGCTGCACGAACAAGCTAACGCCACAAAAGTCAAGAAAGGGATCACTTTTATTACAGGTACTTCAAAGGAAGCCAAAACACAAACCTAAGCCAAACTCAAGCCAGTGACAAAGTCTGACTTAGAGTCTGATGAAGAAGACCATCTAATGAATATGGTAATAAAAATATTCACTAGATACAAGAGAAACTTCTCCAAGCACGACATGAAAAAGATGTCTAAGTCCACATCCAACAACCTAAAGGCGAACGTCATGTGCTATGGTCTCAACAAGAAGGGGCACTTCAAACATGAATGCTAGAACAAAGACAAGACAAAGAAGAAAAAGTAGAAGAAGGGGACGAGTCCTCCTCAGACAGATAGGAAGCCGGTGAACCAAAGCAAGCAAGTAACCTCGTGCCGATGGCAGCCGACGGTGAATTGGATCAAGAAGACAAGTTTGAATACGAGTTGAGCAATGGATCCGCATTCGGTTCAGATGAATCAAATGAGGTAAATTTTAATTATATTGCAAAGTTTTTCAAAATAATTTCTTGCTTGAACAAAAAATTAACAAAAACTAAGGAACATGCTAAACTCCTCCTTAAGGAAAATAACACTCTTAATGAACAACTGAACTTAACCTCTTTAACTGATCAAATTCAAGACAAAAATTCAACTCAAGTTACAAGACTTGAGGAAAAAAACTCTGTCTTGAAAAGTCAAGTCAAAGAAATAAAAGATAAGTTGAAAAAGTTTACCTCGGGTACCAAGTATCTAAACATGATACTTGAATCCCAAAGAGTTGTGTACAATAAATTCGGACTCAGATACAAGTCTAACTCTACCCTTAAATCATTTCTGACCCTAATTCAAAATAAAAAACTAATTAAAGTTTGGGTTCCTAAAACTTATTTAACCAACAATGTAGGACAAAATCAATATTATGTACCTAAAGATAAAATTCATATAATTAAAAATAAAATCCAAAATAATTTAAATCAATCAAGAAAATTTACAAAATCAACACATAAATCCAATTAAAATTATAAAACCCACAAACTGAGATATAATCAAGCTTACTATAACTATAAACCTAAATAAAAACCTAAAAAGAAAATCTATAATTTAGTGGGAAGCTCCAAATTAGTCGGTACCTCAAAAATATAAACCTTACCCATTAAGGGTAATTATGACTAGAATAATTGAGGATAAAATTAGACTTGATAAATAGTACTGGAGAAGTTTGGGATGATAGTAGGTTAGGAAAGCTTTGTCTATGCATGTCTAGGAAGATATCCCTTATTAATTCTACCTGGTGTATTTGACTTAGTGGAACTAACTGAAACTACCTCTTACTAATTCTAGCTGGTTAGACCAAAGTTTTATACTAAATTCCGTGGGCATGACTATTTAGAAAATTTTGGAGCACGTGGTTACTCTAATGATGTCTAAGTGACTCACCACAACCTAGATGTTTATCCAAAGAATACTTGCTTGTTGGATTCAAAGCTAAACTTAAATCTAATATAAGTTAAACTAAACCCTGAAATTCAACTTAACTCATCTCACAAAACCATAGGATCCCCTTGTCTGAAAACTTAGAATGATGTGAGATACGTAGACCTTTTGCCTGGACTTCAGATACTTATATCAGCGCATCAATATAAGCCTGAGAGAAAAATACAACAGTACATTGATCAAGTTAAGTAGTCTTTTTTTCAACAAATTTCTAACTGGATATTATTACTTAACTTGACTAACCAAGTGAATATTGCTATTTTCTGATAATTAGGTAGTAACTAATGGTTATATATTTTAGGATAATTTTTAGATAAATATTTTTTTATAGTAATATCCGGTTCAGGGGGAGAATATATGAAAACTACTTTCAAAATATCTTATTTCAAAAATCTTTTTAAACTTACTTAATTAGTTTGAAAAACTCTGATCAAAATTTTCTTTGAAACAATTACTTTGAAAAGTTGCACTAAAAATCAAACTTAAAAAAAAAATACTTTGCTTAATCTTTGTGAAAAATATCTTGCAAAATTTGCTTTGAAAAATACTCTTATACTTTTTCAAAAGTCTGTTTTAAAAACTAAAAAGAAAAGCATTTTGAAAAATACTTTAAAAGCTTTTTTGATAGTTTCTTTAAAAATGTGTTGTAAAAATATTTTGAAATATCTTTTGAAAATTATTTTATCCCTTTAAAAATTATTTTAAAAAGTACTTTGAAAATCACTTTTAAAATATTTAAAAAGTTATTCTATTTGAAAATTACTTTGAAAATATTTTGAAAAAATAATTTGAAAAAATCTGTTCAAAAGTTTTAAATTAAACTTTTAAATTACTTTGCGACACCATCTTAAAAAGTATTTTTGAAAGCTCTTTAAAAATTTGTCTTTAAAAATTGGGTTACAGAATTCTTACAAAATCTAGTGTTCAAAACCTTTTGTAAATTTTAAAAATTCCTTTCAAATTACTTTAAAAAAAATTTCTTACCATTAACTTCTTTCAGAAATAGACTTGTAAGTTTTTATTAAAAACTTTATCATTGAAAATTTTGTTACTTAATATGCTTACTTATGTATTTATATTGTCATACTTTGGTATACTTATATGTATATTTTTTGATGAATACCAAGGGGGAGGATTGGGTTTAAGTAAGAAAAACTAAAGAAAATATGAAAATTTAATCCTAGAAATGATCAAGACAATAAAACTTACCTGTTTCATTTTTCTTTTAAAGTCATTTCTTTTACTATATCTGTTTGCATATTTTTTCTAACTTTAACAGAGGTTGTCATTGCATCAAAAAGGGAGAGATTGTTAGTGTAGTTGACACCAATGATCAAACTTAGATTTTGATGAATAACAAATGGATTAAAGTTAACCATGTTACCGAGTGTGTAGGGTTGACTAACTTGACGGGTCAAGAGGATCAGATACCAAGCAGGAAGTCCAGTTGGGATGTGCGATTCTCGATTGGCAAAGTCCAGATGTGGGATTCTAGCAGGAGGTCAGGATGTTTGATTTCTGATAGGTTGAAGACCGAAAGTGCGATTTCGGCAAGAGATCAGGATATTCGATTCATGATTGGTGAAGTCCGAATGTGCAATTTTAGCAGGAAGACCTGGTGGGTCAGATTAGATGTCGAGGAGGTAACTTGACATTTGGTAAGTGGAGGTAAGTCATTGGGGGAGAGTGACTTAGTGAGGACGCACCCCATTTAAGGGAATAATAGGTGTCGGTTTAGTTTAGGTCCATTTTAGAAAACCTAAACTGAGACCATGACTAGATCCAAGTATGGAGGATAGGATCTAATTAATACTATTTTTATTGTGCTAACTCTATCTTGTAGATTATTATTTTTTTTTGAGTTAACATGAACTTGCAAGATTGAATTGTACAAAATGTCTCAGGTGAATACTACCCGAGGCACCTTCCATGCGAAGGAAGACGCTTTGAGCTGGGCGATGAAAGGCGCCTTGGATGGCTTGGAAGACACATTTGATCGGATAAGGCAGAAAGCTTGATCGGCAATAAGAACCATCTTTTAAGGGATAGAGGTTGCAGTTGAAGGCGCCTTCAGTGGTGTTGAAAGCGCCTCCCATCCCCTTTAAAAGGGCTACTCAACCATGCAGTTATACACACCTCTATTACAAGCTTCTACATAATCTTGTGACTTTCCAACTGCTCCGACTTTGCATTGTTGCTCCACTATAATGCTGCTATGCCCGACTGTTGCTGAGAAGTCGTCCAACACTGAGCTCGATCCTAGAAATTACAAGTGTTGGGTAACTTTTATTTATAGTTAATTTCTTTATTATTCTTAAAGGGAAGTATAAGGTTGTTACACTCTCCTAGTTTTCTATACTTGATTAACGACCGATAGTGAATTGCCCATTGATAGATTTGAGAGACCTGGGCCTTGGAGTTGGAGTTGCCAAATGCTCCGAACCAAGTAAAACCGATTGTGTTCTAGTTTTCCTTCTTTTTTCTTTTCATCTTTTCTGCTGCGTATTGGTTTTTCAAAACTGAAGAAAAGTTAAGTTTTTAAAACTACGTGATTCATTCCCCCTCTCACGTGTGTAATAATCCAACAGAATGAACTCCAAGCAAGGTTGATCGAAAGGTTTCCAGTCGACCGCACGTGGTCGACCACACTAGCAAATCTTGTTAAACTTAAGTTTAGTTTTATCGTAGTATTTTGTATTACTATTATTGTTATTGATTAATTTAGTATTGTAGGAAAAGTCTTAGTGAATCAGGTGATCATACACTGAGAAGAAAAAGTCTAAACAGGTCCGGAGGACCAAATGTTTGGTAGGTAAGTTGAGACAAGAAATTGGAGTGGAGCGACGGGGAGGTCGTGCCCCGAGAAGTGACAAACCTTAGGTCATTGATCCAACTAAAGAAACTAGGAGATTTTCAAGTTGAAATCAAGACAGGTCTTACTGCCTTTTCTTACTCATACATCATACTACTGTGCTAACCTTGTGTTACAGGGATATTATTTTTATATCGTCGAACTAACTCTATTTTGCAAAAGTTGAAGGGATCAGTCGACCGAACTAAACTAATGTGGTAGAGTTCAGATCGCGCAGAGCAAACTTGGAAGTCAGGCAGATTGGTCCACTGAACCCAGAGATCGATCGACCGAACCTAATTTGGTAACACACAGTGGTATATTCGTTCGACCGATCAAGGTTATCGGTCAACCGAACATTTAATGGCATTAATGACATGAAGATCGGATCTTGGTGAAAAAGGAAAGCTGATTGATTAATTGACCGATAGGGAGATTGGTCAACTGAACTAATCAGTCAATAGAACATCTTTTCGGTCGACCGATCAAAGCTTATAAAAAGACCTTGAGATTTGAGCCGATGCAATAACTTTATTGTACAACCTTCTGATCTACTACTCTTCTGTTCGTGCCGCTACTATGCTTCATTTTCATGTGCAAGGTACTATGACTCTTCTGCGATGATCTGTGCTTCAACTCTTCATTTTTGTCGGTATGTTTTCCACTTGCATTATTTATGTAAGATAGTAGTTTGTTATTATCCTATACATCATTTGTATGAGTTATTTCTTCTCTGAAGTTTTTGGAAAGTAGTCTATTAGTGAATTGACTAATGGTGAAATCAAGGATCGTGGGTCTTGGTGTACATAGGCTCTAACCAAGTAACCACCTGAGTCATCTATATTTCTTTTTCTTTTATATTTCACTGCTGCTTTGATATTTGTTTTATGAGTCAATACAAAAAGAAAAGGTTTTTAATGAGCGATATTCAACCCCCCTTCTATCTCATTTTTGATCCTTCACATTCCAAATTTCATTAAGCACATTAAAAGCCTAGTCCAAGGCAAAGGCTACGAAAGCTTCCAAAGACATAATATCCAAATATATATCATTTTTTTAGGAAAAACTATGACTTAAATAAATAATAGTTTTAAGATACAAATCAATAATATCATTGAAATTCTTACAACAAAAGGAATTTATTTCCTAAAACCAAGCTATTTTCCATCCGAAACCCGAGCAGGACTAGACTAGAATATCCGTCTTGTAAATCAAGCACAAACTTTTCAGCCTACATATTCAATTATGTATAAAGATCGGCATGGGGCCCTAATTGTTAGGTTTAATGACTATAAACCATTAACTTTACAAAATGAGGAAAATAAAAATTTCAACTTAATGTGTATAGAAAAAATAGAGGATGAAACTTTCCTAGAAATTGAACAAACTAGACAAATGTTGCAACAACTAGGAAAGAACCACCTACAATTAGGTAACAAACTCTTATATTAAAACAATGATATGAATTGTATGTTTCAACAAGAGTCACAACAAGGTTTTTTTGATGATTTAAATGAATCCATATACATGCCTGTAGAAATGGCTTATCTAACTTCAAAAGAAATAACTAAACTTGAGGAATTTGAGAAGAAACAACAAAATCTTGACAATGATTAGGAATTATACTTTGATGAAGAACGAAATATCATTGCTAGAAAATAACCTAACAAATTACACCTTATTAACCCAGCATAATCTACTACTACATCTACCATGCCCAAACCACTAATAATCTAGTATCCAGAAAGTTCTATGAGAACTACAGACTATGGACATAACCATCCACTAAGAATAGAAATAACTCCATGTACAAAAAATAACCCTAACTTCGAACTATAGGAAAAAGAAGGCCACCGAAAATTACTTATTTTAGGAAAAATTCAGTACTTTTAAATATAGCTGAGTGCGACCCAAATGTATGATGCCTATGTTAGAGTGTATACTGAAAGCCTAAGCTTTTGTAAACATTTATTTTAAATAAAGAATCACATTTGGTCAAATTTGTTGGAGCAATCCCAATGGTCCGTGCGACCATGGGTTTTGGTGTTTGGGCAAAGGGTTTAAGTTAGGTTCACCCTTGTATTTGATATGTGTATTTGAGTTGTACAGGTTTGCAGGATACACATGTGACTCAAGTTGATGGCTTCGGATCCGGTGAAGGATGGAGCATCCGAGGGACCGTGGACAAGGCAGCGAGGACAAGGGCCGAGGGAAGCGACTTCGAGGCATACGTGAAGGATGACATTGGGGACGAGCCACGGGCTTGAATGCATCCGAGGGACAAGAGCCAAAGGAAGTAGGCTTGAAGGCAAGAGGTCAAAGCTGTAAATGAAGTGTCAAATGAGTCATAAGGGTGAGGGTACGAGTGCATGAGAGATTGTACTCGGAGTAAAATCCTAGTTTTAGAGTTTTACTGTAGCAGTACTGTAGCGCTACTGTAGCAGTCGACTGCATGTTTTAGCAGTCGACTGGTGCAGTCGACTGGGGCAGTCGACTGGCAGCGAACAGAATGTCTCTGTTCGCTCGGTTAGTGTGAAATCGAGCCGTTGGGATGTAACGGTCGAATTTCCACAGAGGGCAGTCGACTGCATGTTTTAGCAGTCGACTGGTAGGCGGAGTTTTCCAACCCGTGGCCTATATAACCAAGCCTTGGGAGCTTGGTTGAGGTTGACGAAATAGAGGTGGTTAATCTCTATTAGTAGTCTACTTGTTCCCTAGCTTGTAAAGAGTCCTTGGTGAGAGTTGTGGTGAGGTTTCTCCACCCACAAGGAGCTACGTGAGCTAGCCGGAGTCTTCCGGGGAGTAATCCACCGACGGATAGGGATCGTCCACCTTACGAATAGCCGTGGAGTAGGAGCTTTATCTCCGAACCACGTAAATCGACGTGTAGCTTGGTTTGCATTCTTTCTTTTAGTATTTAGCTTTCTACTTGCTTTGTTTGCATTTCCTCTTGCGCACTAACGTTGTAGAAAGAAGCGAGTATTTGGGGGTGCCGTCTATCCAACCCCCCTTCAAGCCGGTTACCGATCCCCCAACAAAATTGTCTACATTTAGTTGTAGTTGTTCAATTAATTTATAATGTAGATAACATAGTATGTAGTGCCACATACAGAAGATGATGTTATCAGTACCTTATAAATTATAAACAGTAACTTACGACCAAAATGGAAAGGAACAAACCATTCGAAGGTCGTAGTATAATAAGGAATTAGTTTATCTTGACTATATAATTATACTAGTACACTTAGAGTGTATTGAGTAGGACCATTAGAGGTCGTTTCTTTTATACTGACTTTATAGAGGAACAAAGACCTCAGTTATTATGGAAGTGTGTGCTCTTAATCCTAATATAATAACAAGCACATATATTTGATATTTATTTCTTTAATTTATCAATGGGTGAGATTTAGATCGATAAATCAATAAGCCCGATAAGTTGGGAAATGATATCACTTATAGTGTGTGTTGTTAGAAGGAAACTGTGTCCTAGTAATCTAGGTTGATAATGTCCCCAAGATGAGCTCATAAGGATTGTCATGTTAAACCCTGCAGGTGGAGTCAGTCCGACATGATGATAAGGTAGAATGGTACTATTCTTGGATTAAGATATTAATTAAATGAGTTGTCAGTAACTCACTTAATTAGTGGACATTCGACATCTTAAACACAGGGAGACTAACACACTCATAATAAGAAGGAGCCCAAAAATGTAATTTGGGATTGGTGCGGTAGTTCAATAATAGTTCTCTAGTGGAATGAATTATTATTGATAAAATTAAGTTGTGTGTTCGGGGCGAACACGGGATGCTTAATTTTATCGGGAGACCAAAACCAATTCTTCCTCTCGGTCCCTATCGTAGCCTCTTATTTATAGAGTACTATACCCACCTTCGTACCCATGATGTAGGGGCCAGCCAAGCTAGCTTGTGGTTCAAGCTAGGGCCGGCCAAGCCTTGGTTCATGGGTGGCCGACCCTAGCTTGAACCCAAGCTTAGGTGGCCGACCCCCATTAAATTTAAAAGAATTTTAAATTTTAAAATTTTCTTATGTGAAAGATATAATTTATTGGAGAGATTAAAAATTAAAATATCTCTTTTAAAAGGATCTACAAAAGATTAAAGAAAGAGATTAGATCTCTTTCCTTATTTATAGATTGGAAAGATATTTTATTTTTCTTCTTTATAAATTATTCACATGTTGAAAAATTAAAATTATAGAAATTTCTTTTTATCAACCACGAAGGGATTTTAAAGGGAAATTTTATTTTTTAAAATTTCTGAAGACAAATAAGGAATTTTTAATTGTTGATTGAAAATTGTCTTATTTGCTCTCCATGAGGTGGCCGACCATGATAAATTGATTAGGAAATTTTATTTAATTTTTCTTAATTAATTGTTGTCAAGGAAAGTTAAGGAAATTTTATTATAATTAAATTTCCTTATTTTCCAAAGCTAAGGAATATAAAAGAGGGGGTTGGGGTGCCTTCATGAGACACAACCTCTATTATTCTCTCCCTCTTTTTCCTTGGTGTTGTGGTCGGCCATCCTCTCTCCCTCTCTTCCTCTTTGTGGTGGCCGAAACTCTTCCTTACTTGGAGCTTTTGTGGTGGCCGGATACCACTTGGAGAAGAAGAAGAAGAAGGAGAGAAAGCTTGTATCCCTTGGAGCTTAGTTGGTGGAAAAAGTTCTTCATCCTTGGATTTTTGGTGCTTGGCCGAAACTTGAAGGAAGAAGAACAAGGTGCTAGGTGGTCCTCATCTTGGAAGATCGTTGCCCACACAACGTCCGAGCTTAGAAGAGGAATACGGTAGAAGATCAAGAGGTCTTTCTAAAAGGTATAACTAGTATTTTTCCTTTCCGCATCATACTAGTTATTTTTGGAAATAATGCCAAATACAAGAGGCATGCGATTCTAGTATTTCGAATTTGTTTTCGATGTTGTGTTCTTTTGTTTTTCTTTTCCTTGTGATTTGATTGTTCTTTTTGGTTGACCTAAAGTTATTCAAGGAAATTAAATATTAACTTTCCTTAAAAGGCTTTGTCTAGGCGGTGGTGGTTGTTCCCATATCCAAGAAGGTCATGTGCCTCGCCATGCAGTCCTGGAAGTCAATTTTGGAAACTAATATTTAATGAAATTAATAACTTAGGTGATTTGGATCGAACGTGTTAAGTTCCGCAGGAGATCCGAGTCTAAACCTAAAAGAACAAATAGATTAAACTTTGGATCAAACGTGTTAAGTTCCGCAGGCGATCCAAGTTTAATTTAAAAGAACACATGGTAGCTAGGAAAAGGTTCAGACCTTTGTACAAAATTTTTGTACAGTGGAATCATTAGGTTTTCCTAGTAGCAACCAGCAGCCTATCTAGAGCAATAGATTGTCTCTATCAAGAGAGATTATTAAGCCAAACATGAGCTTAACATAGAAACGGGTAAAGCTATGATGCATATAGGAGAAAACTACATAGGTGATATAGCTAGAGCTGCATGGGAAGCCTAAAAAGTAAAATTTTCAGAAGAAATAGCTCGTATAACAACTTAGGGAAATAGCATTTTAAATATTCATTATACCATCCATATACTTTTAACAGCTAGAGATGCTAATACAGTATTAGATTCAATAAGAGACTTAGAATAGATTCAATTATTTAGTTGGAACTGGATTAAATCTTTCTGTAATGATTTCCTAACACTTACTGCACTCTCAGGAAATTATTATAATCCAGAATTAGATGAAAGTCTTTTTAATAAATTATCAAGAAAATAAGACAAAGAAATTTATAAAGCTTGGACAGACTTGAAAATAACACCCCAATATGATAACATAGGAATTCAAATCCAACATATCATTTCCATACTTAAGGAAAAATGTACTTATATACAAATAAAAAACAACTTAAGAACTAATAATATGGTTTCTGTAGACAAATATATACTTCATAATAATATGGATCAAAGCACTAGAGGTACAAATAGAGAAGAAGGTAGGCCAAGCCAACCATTCAGTCTAAACCCAAATTCAAGCCTAGAAAGGCTTACTATTTAAGAAAAAGTAAGGAAAATAAATCTGATTTAAACAAATAAAAACATGTTAGGAGATTTAAATCAAAGAAAACATATGATAATACTATAATTTATTTTACTTGTACTGAACCAGGACATTTATCTTCTACATGTCCTAATAGAAAAAACTTATATACAAGAGAGGCTAAGTTTGTCTCCTTGTTCTGATTTGGATTTAATAGAAATACAAGAGGATGTGTCAAATATCTCCTCTATCTACTTTATTGTTTCTATAGAAGATATAGAAAAAATAATTACTTCCTCTGATATAGACTTGTCAACTCACTTTTAGACACCCCATATACCCTGGCAGAAAAATACAAAATCTCTAGTGAGACATTCCAGCCAGAAATTGAAGACCTAATAGAAAAATGGGAGGATTTGAACCTAGATAACATGAACCTTATGTTTATATAGTCCATACCACAAACTACTTTACTAAAACCTGACTTTCCAGAATGTTCCCATGATTGGGCCCTAAAAATAGGAATAGATAATGTTCCTTGTTTCTTATGCAGGTTTTATCTAGCCATAGACAAAAGAGGAACCTGTAAGTAGGGATGTAAATGAGCCGAACCGAGCCGAACCGTATCAGGCTCGAGCTCGGCTCGTTTAAGTTATATTCGGGCTCGAGCTCGACTCGAGCTCGAATCGAGCTCGACTCGAGCTCGAATCGAGCTTTTATCACAAGGCTCGAGCTTGGCTCGTTTTAGAATTATCAGGCTCGCGAACAGTTCGAGCTCGGCTCGTTATTAGCTCGATTATCAAAGTTAACGAGTCTAACTCGTTAAGCGAGCTCGGGCTCGTTTTCGGGCTCGTTTTTGGCTCGTTTTTGAGCTCATTTTTTTTCGCTCATTTTAAGGCTCGTTTTAGAGCTCGTTTTTGGCTCGTTTAAGGCTCGTTTTAAGGCTCGATTTAAGGCTCATTTTTTTGGCTCGCGAGCCTATAAATGAACATGTTCACGAGCTCACAAGCCGAATATCCTTAAGATCAAGCTCACTCGATAAAACTGTCGAGCTCGAAATCGAGCTCGAGCTCGGCTCGATAAGATAAACGAACGAACTCGAACGAGCTTTTTACCGAATCGGGCTCCGAATAGTTCGCGAACTGTTTGGTTCATTTACATCCCTACCTGTAAGCTCTATAGGAGACAAATTTTTAACATATGTTTACAACAAACATTTAACATCCTTATACCTACTACTCAACAAGTACGAGGGAGTACCAGAAATGTGCTTCTTGAGACAAGAGTCTCAGTTTTAGAAACTTGACTCAATCTATTAGAAGCTGAGCTAGATAATCTTAAGCAAATCTTTGCCCTTATAGCTAATAATCGAGGTAAAGGAATTACGATAAATGAACCAACATCTGATACTGAATTAGTTTAATAAAAACTCCCAGTATCTACAATACTGGACGAACTACTGAAATTAGAGTTCATTGTCTAGTCAACATACACGGACATGAATTTACACTACATGCATTTCTTGACAATGGAGCCACTAATTCAACAATTGATGAAACTACTATACTTTCAATCATACCTCCAGAACTCATTAAAATAGCCACTAACCCACTGGTTAGTATCCAATTTGATGGTCAACAATTATCCTATCACAAGTTTGTTACCAATACTCACTTGAGGTTCTATACAAACTGTAATAAATTTGGCCCCCCTCTCACTCTACCCAAACTTTGGATTCGACCCCTTCCACAACTAAATCTTTACTTAATTTTGGGGCTTAGTTTTCTCATTGCTCAAGACCGAGCATTATTCATTACAAAATACTATGCTATTTTTCTCTCTACTTATATTGTCTCTCTAATTGTTTCTGACTACCCTTCTGTCATCAGGAAGCGTGGTGATACCCTTACAGCCCAAAGGCTCTCACCTATTCACACCATCATATACCTTCAACATCCACCCCTATTACTGATAATGATACACGCCACTGTATAGATAAGACCTCCTATAAAGGTTCCTATTTATTAACGCAGGAACTATCATGTGCATTAGCATATCATGAATTACAAGAAAACTAATCATACTTGGATGTACAAGCCTTTATAAAAGGGAAAGTCTCATAGAAGATCCTAGTAACTCAGATTTAGACCTTCCAAAAGATTTACTCTCTCCCACATATTTACTGAAATTAATAAAGACACAACCAGACCTAGATACTTTAATATCTCGATTAGAAAAATTAGAAATCATAGGTGAGAATCCTACCAAATATTGAGAACGAGATAAGATCTACTGTAAATTAGCAATAATATACCCATACCTTACCATAAAAGCCCAAGGCCAAAATAAGATACACCAATTGGGAAGTAGAAGAATGCACAATGCATATCAAACAATTACTAGCTCTTGGAGTAATCCAAAGATCTACTTCTAGGCATAAAAGTCTAGCTTTTATAGTAAATAAAAGATATGAACAAAAATATGGACAATCTAGGATGGTTTTAACTACAAAAGACTTAATGATAACTGCCAGGAAGACGGATATATGATACCTGACGAAGACCAACTTCTAAACAAAATACACAACTCAAAATTCGATATAGAATCAAGATTTTGGCAAGTTAAGATGCATCTTGATTCTATAGAATGGACGGTCTTTTTATGCCCAGAAGGACATTTTAAATGGTTAGTCATGTCATTTGGACTTAAGGTAACACCTCAAATCTTTCAAAGGAAAATGGATGATATATTTAGAGATATTTCTTTATTCATGTGTGTGTATATTGATGACTTCTTAGTTTTCTTAAAAACAAAAGATGAACATTACATTCATCTCCATATGATCTTTAACCTATTTAGAAACATGGCCTCATAGTATCCCTTAAAAAGATGAAACTAGCCACTAAACATATTCAATTTCTAAGGGTAGAAATCAGACAAGGAAATATTTCATTTCAATCTCACATTACTTCCAAAATCTTGATTTTCCTTGACAAAATGGAAGACACAAAGACACTCAAAGATTTTTTAGGACTTCTAAATTATGCCTGACAACATCTAAAAGATATGAAAAAAATTAGTGGACCACTATACAATAAGATGTCAAATACAAGACAGAAATATTTTAACTAATAAGATATCAAACTAGTAAGACAAATCAAATAAATCATTAAAAATATTTCAGTCTTAACACTCCCACTAGACACTGATTATTTGGTGATAGAAACAGATGAATGTGAATTAGGATAGAAAGGAGTATTATTTAGAAAAATCTCAAAGTATGATCCTAAAATCACAGAAGCTTTATGTAGATATGTTTCAGGAAAATATAGAGAGAAATGACACTTGACTTCCTTAGATTATGAACTCTTAGCAGTAATTTATTGCCTTGATTCATTCAAAATTTTCATTTGCAATAAGTAAGAAATTACCATAGAATAGACTGCGAAGCAATTGTAAAATACAGCCAACAAACAAAAGGATTAAGAAAAACACTAAGTACCAAAAGATGGCTTAAATTTACAGATACAATTATAAATAAAGGATTAAAAATCAATTAGGAACATATCAAGGTAATAAACAATTCCCTAGCAGATACTTTATATAAACTTTTACATTAAACTTCACTAAATGTTTCATGATTATTGATATAAAAAAGAAAGGTATGAACTTTTTCCACAAAAACGATGAGGTTTGGCAGGGATGTAAATGAGCCGAACCGAGCCAAATAGTATTAAGCTCGAGCTCAGCTCGTTTAAGTTATATTCGGGCTAGAGCTCAACTCAAGCTCGAATCGAACTTTTATCACAAGGCTCGAGCTTGGCTCATTTTTGAATTACTAAGCTTACGAACAGTTCGAATTCGGTTTGTTATTAGCTCGATTATCATAGTTAACAAGCCTAACTCGTTAAGCGAGTTTGAGCTCATTTTAGAACTCATTTTTGGGCTCATTTTAAAGCTCGTTTTAAGTCTTGTTTTACATGCTTGTTAAGCGAGCTCGAAAGCTCATTTGAATAAATATTCAACAAATCTAACAACTAAAATAATATAAACTCAACACATCATTGAACATCCCAAACTATTATATTAAACTTTCAAACTCAACACACCATTGAATATGTTTGTGAGCCCTTTAATCGAGCCGAGCTCGAGCCCGAGTTCACAAGCTTATAAACAAACATGTTCTCGAGCCCTTTAAACGAGCCGAGCTCGAGTTCATGAGCATATAAATGAACATGTTCTCGATCCCTTTAAACGAGCTGAGCTTGAGCTCGAGCTCGCGAGCCTATAAATGAACATGTTCTTGAGCTTACGAGCTGAATATCCTTAAGCTTAGGCTCGGCTTGATAAAACTGTCGAACTCGAAATCGAGCTCAATCTCGGCTCGATAAGCTAAACAAACGAATTCGAACGAATTTTTTACCGAATCGAGCCGAATAGCTCGTGAACCGTTTGGTTCATTTACATCCCTAAGGTTTGGCAACCAAAACTTACAATAATTCACACAATACGAGGACCAATTCCACTTTCCATCAAGAGAAAAACATGACCATGTACAAACCTATCTACTTGACAACATCTGGAACATCCCTATAATACCAGCAAGTTTCAATTACAAAATTATTGTGTTAATGCATTATCTAATTACTTCTTGACAATAATACAAAGACCTATGGGAAGGAAATTCTCTTGTTACATAGTCTTTTCCGAAACACAAGCGAGAGTCTACCATGATTGGGATGAAGTCCACCTAGCAATACAAGGATATGAACATCCCTCTTACAAAGACTTTCACTCTCTTGAAGAAGCTTGCACTTCTGCCAAGGCTAGCCTAGGCCCTAACTATTTCATTAGTACTTTACTAAACACAGACAAAAATTCTAATGACAACTATTCAGACAGATAAACACATATGCTTAAGTTGTTGTTGAACCTGAGCCTATAACAATGGGCAAACAACCTTCAGGCCTAATCCATAGGCCCAATTACTTGACTTTAGCACAACTTAAGGCCAAAGCGGCTAGTACATTAGCCTAACGAACTTTAGAATCTATACTATTAGACTTTCCCAACAACTTTCCTAAAGATATTAATACATATGTTCATAGTTTGGCAGAAAAATCAACATTTCAAATGTTTCTGGACTTATGCGAATTACTCAAAATCCTACATGCAAGTCCACCAGAAGGTATGACCATAGGCTATAAAGTCGAGTTCAGCTATAAACTTAAGTGCCAAAAATTTTCCAAAACATGTGACTAGACCATGAATTATGGTTGTCTATGCCAGTTACTTTACTTTTTCAGAAGAGCTAATATTGATTATGAAAAATACATTCCTCATAAATTTATGGGGAAATTAATTACCTCCTTTACTCTAATGGACTATAGACTTCTACATAAATTTTGAGTTCATGATTTGGACTTTGTAAAAAACTTTTCTAAGAAATTAAGTGATATCTTGGCCCAAGCTCTTGAAGAAGAAACATTTGTCATTTGTATCTTTAACAGTTCTCCTTCAAAATGGATATATTTAAAAATTGAACCAGCTAGATACATGATTAAAATAGATATTTATGAAATGAATAGACTCCAGCTAGACATATCAGAATATTATTTTGAACTAGATTTAGAATGGGAGGCACCTATTGACCTTGATGATCAACTAAAACACTGACGAGCTTCAGTCCAGGGAAACAATTAGTTTTGGGATCAAGATTATAACCTCTCAGAATATCTTCTAGCTAGTGAGACGTATATAGAGAAGATCTACAATCCCACAGATATGGATACACAATTTTTCCCTTTCAACTTTTCTACTCAACACAAGACTTTGTACCAACACTACAAGAAGAAAAATGTAAAATGGATAGGAAAGAAAATAGCCACCTCAGCCAAATGTGCTATAGCCTATTTAGAGGTCAAAAACAGAGATGATATGTAGGCCCGGACCACCAGTTCCAGAACCCTGTCACTAGACTCCATTGGAGAACATAACCTGGATAATATGCTGGAACCCTAAGTAATGACATCATTTCATCAAAAACGTAAGCCATGACGACATGAAGCATTATTTTCCACCGACAACTTTTCCCAGTAATGGACACTTTTACTCATTGGTTGTAACTTTATTCTCCACTATCCCACTTTCTTCTCTATCTTTCTGACACCTCATCTCCACTAAAAATGGCCCCCCCCCCCCCCCAACTCTTCCTGAAGCAAACGCCACATCGTTTCTTCACCCCGAAGCAAACTCACCCTCTTCTTCTATAAATACTTTTCTTCTCCAACCGTTGAAAGCATCCAAGAAGTGTGCAAGTGTGCAAGAATGCAAGAATACAAGTGTGTTTTTAGTTTTCCTACAAGTATTTCTTATAATGTCCTTGTAATTTCCTAATGTAAGTCAGTAATTAGCTATGTTTTCTTGTAAAATTTCTATGGTACTTAATAAAGGCTCTATTTTCGTCTCTTTATCTTCAAAAATTAGAAACTATCTCGTGGTTTAAGTTTATAAAACCTGTGCTGACTAAGTTTGGTAGTAAGAGCTACTGGAAACTAGTTATAAGACCCATAAAAGTTTACAATACATTGTTTATTTTTTACTGTTTACAATTACGATTCACTTTTTACTATTCACAAATCCTGAAATATTAGAAAAACATAACTCTTTGATTCGAACTATTCATTTTTATGAACCAAAATGTAAAAATATTTCACTGAGTCATGGGCTACTCACCTAACCTCATCTTGGGTTGGGTTGGGGATTTTCTAATCCACTAGGATGAAGGATTGACTCGCACCGTCTAATCATATGACATATTTTTAATGAGTCCAACCACCCAGCCATGAGTTGACTAGTTTGATAATATTAATTACTATAATATAAATATTTTTGAACAAGTTATATATAAATGCATCATAATAACTATGATATTATATCTGTTATAATATAAATACTATAAGAATATTTATAGCGCATAGTGGCTACACCCAGCGATAGCATTTAAAGATCACTGTGTTATTTTTCCGGGGTTTATGGGTGTGACGCTTTAATAAATAAATATATATTTTTAAGGGGAGCCCGAATTCTAATAAAGGGCCTTTTGATGCCCTAATTATTATTAGATGGACCAGAGGCCCATCTACGGAGGCGGTCTAGCAATCGAACAGTTTGGATCTCGTTATATCCTCGTGACGGAGCCGATTAGATCTCTGGCATTACTCGCCGCTGCGGTTGTCTGTTGCTCGCGTAGAACCCTAAACCCAGTGCCGGAGATCATCTCAGCGGCGGTTCCAAAGGCGAACCAGGTAAATCCGGTTCTTTCGCCTCTACTTCTTTTTGCTGTCCTTTGATTTATCTTATTTTTCGAGTTTTATTGGCCTTGAATTAAAAGCGTTGCTTCGTTGATTCCCTCTTGAGAATTCGTCCATTCATTTTTTTTAACCTCCGCGTAATCTATCCGTGGCGGTTATTAAGAGGGTTAGTGTTCATCTAAGTTACATAAGCGGGTTGTGATTACGCTCTCAGCAAGGTAGAATGTTGTACTTCCAAACTTAGGTTTCATTGGTTGTTTGTCCGTAAATGGAGTTTCGGAAGAGTGAACTTACAGATACGTACGTCATACAAATTGTTGATTACTTGATTTGTATCAACAAGTTCCTTTTTTGAAAGAGAAATTTTGAGAAGCGTGAGGTGAATGAGTATTTTATAATAACAATAGATCATTATGCCACTTTGGATTTGCTTTTTAAATTTGGGAGCTGATAGAAATGAGGAGACTTAAGAGCATATTTGTTCTGACGTCAGAGTGAAATAAGAAATGGCTGGTTGATCAATTTGACAATTATAAGACATGTTAATCCAGGTGGCTAGTGTTGGTGATTAACTTAACTACATCATGATAACAAATAATGAGGTGTGCAATCTGATTTGTACATCGAGTGATTGTTCTGTACATGTAGGAAACCAATTCAAAACAGTATTGTTGATTCTGTGACCGCTTTGTATTGAACTTGATTTGATGTTGCTCATTGCTTAATGATGCTGTAATGTCAGGCTTCGTGTGGTCTCAAATGTCTTGTCTTTAATTTATCCTTTAGGCAGATCTTTTCCTTGGCCATGTCTATTGATAATACTTAATGCATTTGAATTATTTAAGTTCACTGCATTCAATTGACAACTTTTATTTATTGCAGGATTATTTGAGTTCATTGCACGTAAGTGACAATTGTTATTCCCTAAAATAAGGCACTCTTGCTAAATTTCAGATGTTGGGACACTTATTTCAAACTTCATAACACCTTGGAATTCTACCCATTTTGTAAACCTGCATTGAATTTTAATCACTAAATTTTACAGGCATACAAAGTTTTACTGATGGGCATGTTCATATACTTGGTCTGTGACATTTTTTATCTCACACTTGTAACCTTAAATTAATCAGGTTGACAACCAGATACAAAATGTCACGAGTTTATGTTGGGAATTTGGACTCACGAGTCTCAGAAAGGGACCTGGAAGATGAATTCAGAACGTTTGGTGTTCTTCGAAGGTATTTTGTTTGATGAAATACACATCTCTTTCTTGCCAGTACCTTATAGTCAGCATCTATAATAGTTAGTTTTTATTTTTGGTGCAGTTTCATGATTGTCTTGTTTGTGGAATTGTTTTACAATTAGTTGTGTTGAGTGTTCCTTCGAATGCAATGTTAAATTACACATCAACTTCAATGAGTAGGCATAAAACTCAAGTTCGTAATTGGGAAATGGTACATGAAATCTTCAGGAAAACATGGAAAAATGAATAAAGACGATATTAAATAGTGAAGTCAGTTGGATTGTTTTTTTTTTTTTGGTTAAAAAACAATATTGCAAGTTCATAAATGCAGATGTTTAGACAAATGTTCTATTTATTATGTGGATATTGATTTTATTTTATCTTTACCTATCTATGCTGAAGAATGAACTTGTTGATCACTGTTGACTACGCTTTGCACGCTGTTTCAAACTTGTGCATATGGATGATATGTATTAGGTATCTAGATTATCCATCCAGTTCATGTAGAAGAGTATAGGTAAAATGTCTGTCCTTTTTTGTCCATTCATGTGCTAGTTCACAATGTTATTGTTGTTACCTTTTAGGGTCAAAAGGTAATGTAATATGATGTTATCAAAACTGAAAATGTTTCTACATGTGCAGCGTTTGGGTTGCTCGAAGGCCACCTGGTTATGGCTTTGTTGAATTTGATGATCGAAGAGATGCAATGGATGCAATCCGTGATATAGATGGTAAGATTTGCCCCCTTTTTATTGTTTTTATTTGATGTATTTATAAACTCTTGCAAATTAATATACACATAATAGTACTTTTTCCATCCTTTCCTATTATTAAATGATGGTCCCGCTAGGACGGCTAGGGGGTTGGGGGGGGGGGGGGGGGAATAGCCTACAAGTTAGAATTAAAAATACGCTTGCTATTGATCTCAACAAGGTCACACAGTTAATTATAACAAATAAAATAAATGCATAAAAGAAATAAGAGTCACACGGATTTATTTGGTTTGTAACCAGGAAGGTTGCTAATCCAAGACGATGAATGCTCCACTAAAAGAACTCCTGAACGAATGTGGAGTAGCCTCTTACAATCGTTGAAAGCGCAGACTTTAAAACATACAAACAATTTTAGTACAGAGTGTATTCTTATGAACTTTGAAGACCAGGGCTCTATTTATGCCCACTGATCGCAACTAGCCGTTTGCCGACGTGGCACTTTCTGGGCTCCTGTACCCTGTTCGAGCGCATTAATGTAGTCAACTCAATCCACTCCGCAACGGCTCTTCATCAATGACTAATCAATTTTTTGGTGCTGGTCTCGTTCGGGCTCCTAGAGTTTGCTATTGTGCTAATCCTCTTCGACAATGGTTCGTTGACGTGATAGTACATTCCAAGCACTCGGACCTAGTCCGGGCGCCTAGACATGATCAACTCAGAGTTGACCTTGGGTGATTCTCCGGACGTCCAGAGTTGAGCTCACCTGAACCCAACTCTAGCCTTCCCCAAGAGCAATCTTCTTCCTCGGCTTCTTGTCCTTCAGAAGCGTCACACGTGTCCTCGTCCATTGGTGTACTCTTCCACAACTCGTCCCTCGGATGCACTGAGCCCGTTGACTCGCTTCTCGTGTCATCTTTCTCGCTTGCTACGTCTTTCGCTTGACTTCTTGTGTTCCTAAGTCCCTACATGCTTAAACACAAGACATCAAACCGCAGAGCCTAACTTAACTCGGTTGATCACATCAAAACTCACTCGGGGTACTTTCAATCTTTCCCTTTTTGATGTGCATCAATCCAAGTTAAGTTAGGGTTAAAACAGATAATAAAGTAATTTAATCAAATAACTTTGCAATTATTACAAGAAAAAAATTGCAATCAATTCAATTAACGAATATTAAATTTTATACTTCCCCCTTAACTTATTCCTTAAAATTTTCCCCTTTGATCACATCAAAAAAAAAAAATATTAGGGAAAATACGTAAAAAGTTAGAAAAATATTAGAACTTTTTTCTAGGGGTTTTAAATAGAATTTCCAGTTATATTAGTTTTCAAAAGGAAGTAATTTTTCCAATTAATTCTCTATTTTTACAAAAATAATTTGAAAATTATTTTTAAGTTTTGAAAAATGTTGAAACTTTTTGTCATGGTCAAACAGAAACAATTGGATCAAGATAAAAATTTTCACGAAAAATAAAATTTTATTTTGACTAGGATAAATATTTTTTGAACAGAAAGGTTATTTTTGAATTTAAATGCTTAAAATTAGATTTTGACTTCTAAAAATCTAGTTGATTTTTCTAAACATTCAAAATATAATGGTCTTCAGCCAAAAAATCAGTTTTTTCAAAATTAATCTCTGAAAAAGTTTAAATATTTAAATTACTTTTTTAATAAAAAAATCATAATAAAATTATATAATTGTCAAAAAAATATTGAAAATGTTTAGTCTAACTGAGAACATAATGCATTTATATATATATTTTTTTCAAAAATCAAATTTTAATTGTTAAAATTTATTTTTCAAAAGAAAATTTTTTAAAAGATAATATAACGGTTAAAAAATTTTGAAATTTTTTTTCTGTTAGTAGATAATATCTTCAGTTTTCTCATAAAAAGTTTTAACAGAAAACATGAAGGGTAGGTATACAAAATAATTAATATTACCAAACAGTATTAAAATTAAACCAAATTAAATTTGAGCATGCATATAAAAATTAATTTAACAACTAAGCATTATTTATTAACTCAAAATAAATTCATACCTACCGATTAATTAAATAGTTTCTTGGAATATTATTTCCAAGGCACTTTTGCAATTTGATCTCTATTATTCCTTACATACCAACTAAATCCTCCTTTATTTCTAAAATATGATATTTATGAGAAATTCGAACTTGAGCATGCTGGGTCATTTTTGAATCTTTCTAGTTAATTTTAAAATTTTTCATTTTCCTTTTTCATATCATCAAATGCATTTTTGATTTTATTTTCCAACTCAATGTTGACCTTTTTCAATTCAATGTACTTGGTTCTTAGTTTGCATAAAGATCTCCTTAGCATTTTAATACATTCATATAATTGATCGGAAGGAAGGTTGCGTACCTCACTTGCCGTCTCGGAGTACTTGTCGGTAGACACACCCCTTTCATTGTTGCTCTCTTTTGAAGTACTTTTGTCATCTTCAGGTAGATACTCGTCTATTAGTGATGTTTTGACAATCTCCTCGGTCTCTGACTCTTCTTAAGACGCATTGATATCCATCGAAGAGTCGAATTCATCTTTTTCTGGAGCTTATCCCGGAGAGCTTTGGCGGATTTGTACGTGCCGATTCGGTCGAGTTCTTCAATCGGTAGTACGCTTATAAGGTGAAACTCGACCTTATCGTTTGCCATAAACTCGTTGTATTGTTTTTTTGGTCTAGAGGTGTTCTTCGAATTCTTCTCCATTCTTATTCTTTGGTGTTTCAAAACCTTATTTCATTGTTAATAAAATATTAAAATTTATTTTAAAGAATACCTCTATACGACATTACCAAAATACGAACTCCCCCTCGAACGTTGGTGGATAGATGCTTGATTAGACCATCTTCTGTTGCTTGAGTCGGCGGTTAGTCATTCTAAAGCTCACCTTGCTCTGATACCAATTGATGATTCGGCTAGGCCGGCTAGAAAGAGGAGGGGGGGGGGGGGGATAAATAGCCTACAAGTTAGAATTAAAAATACTCTTGCTATCAATCTTAGCAAGGTCACATAGTTAATTATAACAAATAAAATAACACGCATTTACTTGGTTTGAAATCGAGGAGGTTACTAATCCAAGACGATGAACACTCCACTAAAAGAACTGCGGAGTAGCGTCTTACAATCGTTCAAAGCGTAGACTTTAAAACATAAAAAAATTCTAGTACAGAGTGTGTTCTTATGAACTTCGAAGACCAGAGCTCTATTTATAGCCCACAAGTCACAGCTAATCGTTTGCTGACATGTCAGTTTCTGAGCACTTAGACCTTGTCCGAGCGCCTGGACGTGGTTGACTCAATCCACTTCGCAATGACTCTTCGTCAACGACTTATCGGTCTTCGAGTGTTTGGACTTGGTCCAGGCACCTGGAGTTGGACTCCGTGCTGATGCTCTTTGACCATGGCTCGCTGACGTGGCGGTACATTTTAGGTGCTTGGACCTAGTCCGGGTGCTTGAACTTGGTTCGAGCGCTTGGATACAATCAACTCAGAGTTGACCTTGGGTGATTCACCAATCGTCCATAATTGAGCTCACCCAAACCCAACTCCAGCCTTCTCCTCAATCTTTCTCCTCGGCTTCTCGTCCCTTGGAAGCGCCGTGCGTGACTTCTTGTCCGCCAGTCTACTCTTCCATAGCTCGTCTCTCGGATGCACCGAGTCTTTCGATTTGCTTCCTGTGCCATTCTTCTTGCTCGTTGCGTCTTCCGCTTGACTTCTTGTGTTCCTAAGTCCTTGCACACTTAGACACAAGATAATAAATAGCGGAACCTAACTTAACTCGGTTGATTACATCAAAACTCACCTGTGTACTTACACTAAATGGATTTGTTACTTTATTAGGAGAAAATTCAAGCAATATTTGCACGTATACTTACGAGTAACCTCCAGGAATGTTATAGTTGTATCACTAATTGAGTTCCATGTATGAATTGTTGTCTTCCATTTGAAAGGTCACCTAATCTGCAGATGGTCCAATACTCTAAAAGAACTACAATATTAGAACATTTCAAGATTTCATGAATAGCTTGTTGATTTTTTAAAGGCATATTCCAACTGATATTTTGACTGGCAATTCTGTAATATTATTTATTGAATACTACCCAATACACTGATTCATCCAATGGGACAACTGCACAAATGTGAATGGTCTACTTGGCTTTTGTTATCTGACGGAATCATAGTCTTACTGGCGAGGAGAATGGTTCTGGCTATAATAGTGGCTGATCTATCTTTAAAATATTGGCAGATTTCAACATCTAGACATTTTGAGATCTATTATTGTTTGATTAATGTGGTCAGAATAGGTCAATTAGTGAGGATGTGCATGACGTTGGAAGGCATTACCATGTTATGAGTTGATTATTGAAGTGCTTATTGAAATCCCACTTTTTCTTCTTTGCATCACCCAGTCTCAGGGATTTGCAAACAATATGTAGAATTTTTAAGTGAGGAATATAAAATAATAATTAAGGAATTGTTTTACTCTAGAAACTAAAGTGTTTGATGGTAACCTATGTTGGGGCTTAAATAAACCTCTCAGGATAAATAATTGGAGACCAGGAACGTAAACACATCTATTGGAGGTTTAGATTGAACTCTACCAAGAAATGGTCCTAGATGGTGGCACCATCTTGAAATAGCTTTGTAGGAAGGTAAATATTTTACTCCCTGTGGAATTTAGTTGGTGCTGAATAAAGCAAAGGTGGAATTTAGTCGGTGATGAATGACACAAAGGTGATCTTCGGAATACTTTTGCAGAAATTGGTTCTGCTGTGTTCTTTTGAATTGCACGCTCTATGGATGACTAATTGCTGCCCCATGATGAAATATTACACTTTACTGAGTCTACTAGCGGCCGAAGAATAAGCAAGTCACTGTTACCTTAAACCTTGGGCATCTGCTACAACAGGAAGAGGGCAGAAAAAAGAGGCTCCTATGTTTGCAATTTTTCCATGACCATTCACTCAACACTGTGTATTTGTATATGTGCTAATCTTACGTATATTTCAAAATTTCTCTATTGCTTGAAATTTTGTCAAGAGAATAATGCTTTGGTAATATAGTGAACTAGTTCGTTTTCGTTTTATATTCAGTACTTTGTCTCTATGTAAGTGACAAGAGCTGAGCTTTTTCGTTAATTATCATTCTATTTTCTGAGCTATTGTGTAACATAAGCCTTTTTTTGCTATATAATAGGAAAACATGGGTGGCGTGTGGAGCTTTCTCACAACTCTAAAGGTGGTGGTGGTGGACGTGGACGAGGTGGCAGTGGTGGTGGGCGTGGACGAGCTGGTGGTGGGGATTCGAACTGCTATGAATGCGGTGAACCTGGTCATTTTGCCCGAGAGTGTAGATTACGCATTGGGTCAGGTGTTTTAGGAAGCGGAAGGCGCAGAAGTCCTAGCCCACCTCGCTATCGCAGGAGCCCTAGCTATGGCCGTGGGTATGATGTTTTCTTATGCAATGTGCAGTTGGGACAATCAAGATTTAGTGCAACTAGCTTTATTTTACTTTCTTTTTTCAATCTTATTCTAGTCCTTTATCCTCGGGTTACACTGTTTAATTTATATCAATCTATACACATTTCACATATTCTATACTATGTCAATTTGTTTTTATATCTCTACTCTAATGGACACGTGGGCTTTGGTTGTATGCTGCTGACGTGTAAAACCTTTCTTTTGACTTCAGGAGTCGCAGCCCACAAGGGAGGAGGTCTCCTCGTCGTCGCAGCTATTCACCTCGAAGTAGGTCGCCTGCATACCGTCGGGAAGATTCCCCCCATGCCAATAGGTACATAAAACTGCACCTTTTTTTTTGTGCAAAAGAATTGGGACCTTGTACTGTTGCCTTTTATACTGTGGCATCTATCACCTTCTTCAGAAGCCCCGGTAGGGATAGAAGGCGTAGCTATTCGCCTCGTCCTGAGAAGAACTTCAGTCGTTCGCCAGCATATACTCGTGAAGATCCTCCTCATGCCAATGGGTACATGATTTTTCTCACTGAATTGTGCATATGACATGATATTGTAGCTGCATGTTGATCCTTATAATTTTTGCAGGGATGGACAACAGAGCAGGAGCAGGAGCAGGAGCAGGAGCCAGAGCAGGAGCTGAAATGCATCATGAATTTTAGGAATTGCTGTTACAATAGGGGTTGCTTGGACTACCTTTGACTGGTAATTAGTTGGCTTAAAGGGGGTTGAGTGTGGAAAAATAGAGCTTTCAATCAATTCTTCGCATATAAGTTGGAACTCTCCTCAGCTTTGCTGGTACTCGCAGTTGTTACTTTTTTTTCTAGTTTCGTTAATCATGGTTTCATCTCTATTCTGGATATCGAATACAATGTTGTAGTGGCAGACTAACGCCTAATTACTTGCTACTTTAATATGCTAAGTTTTTGTTTGCTGAAGGTCATTAACGAATGCATTATCCTGTCTGTTTTTGTTTGAGGTGTGGTTCTGCTAAGTTATAATCCCGCTGCACCCATGGGCTCCAATCCTCACTGAGTCAGTTTTTCTGCATTCGTGCTTCTCGCCATCTTTTTTCAGACAGCACCCATGGGATCTCTCCTCACTGCCATGCTTCTCTGCTAAGCAGCACGGCTTCTCCTCGAAAAGGGTAGAACCCTGCTTTTGTGCTTCTTTGTTCTCGCAAATTTTTTTTTAATGAAAATATAGACAATAGTAACAAATTGTGTTAGTATGTTTGAATTTTTGAATTCCAAAGCCTGTTGAGATTTAACAGCATCTTTCTTTGTTGTTCATCATACATATTCCTTGTCTCTTTGACCTTTGTCATATTAAAGCACAGACAAAAACAATTGATATTGAAGGGGGTTACAAAGGATCTGTTTATTAATTCCTCATTGATGTTAATTGCACAACAGACAGACCTAGATGTTGAATAATTATATTTCAGAAATTAATTAGTGAAAAACTAGAATTAACAAATGTTTTCAGGCTTGAACTGGAATCGATGAAGTGGTGGTGGCCATGCAGCCTTTCAAGAGCTCGAAGAGTGAAGCCCCAAATCTCAGCTCCTGATGCACCACCATAATCGGAAGACCCTCCTTGAGGCACTCATCGTACTTCTCCAAAATCGAGACGATGTAATTGAAGTCCGGCCTTTTCGATGGGTTCGCAGACCAGCATCTCTTGATGAGACCGTTGAGCACCGGAGAGCTTGTCGTCGAGAGTGGTGGTCTGAGATTCTACGAATCGGAAGAAACTGAATTAATTGATATGACATCGATTAATTTGATGGATTATTATTATTACCTTCTCGGAAGCAGCGTAGGCAGCTTGGACGGGGGTCATGCCCTGGTAGGGAACGAGAGCAGTGGTGAGCTCCCACAGCACGATTCCGAAGCTGTAAACGTCTACTTTCTTCGTATAGGGCTTCTCCTTGATCATCTCGGGAGCCATCCACCTGTAAGTCCCCATGTTCCCCTTGGACTCCTTGCATTGCGTCTCCAGGCAGGAGGTGCCGAAGTCGGCCACCTTCACCCTCATCTCGTCGTTGAGGAGCAAGTTGTGCGACTTGAGATCGCGGTGAATGACGCCTCGAGAGTGGAGGTACTGCATCCCCCTCGATATGTCCAGGGCCAACCTCAAGATGGTCTCCGTCGACAACGAGTAGGGCTCCTTCTTGTGGAGGTACATCCTCAGAGTTCCCTGGGACATGTACTCTGTGATGATGCAGTACACTGGCGGCTTCTTGCAAGCTGCTATGAACTGCGAGCATCATCAACTCCATTAATAATAATAATAAATAAATAAATAAATAAATAACGAACTAACGAATTACCTGAACGATGTTTAGATGATATAGCCTGGAGAGGAAGGAGACCTCGGAGTTGAATTGCTTCTCTAGGATCGTCTTCTTCTGCTGGTCCTGCTCTGGAATCCTGACCATCTTTATGGCGACGGCTCTTTGTTTGTAGATTCCTCTGTAAATCCTGCTGTTGGATCCCGAAGCGAACTTGTTGCCGATGAAGAGCTGCGAGAGATCAGCCATCCACTCCTCCCTCTGACCGACGCCCTCCCAATCATTATTATTGTCATTGCCTTGATCTGATCCATTGCCCTGCAGGTCCAAGAGCATGGACCAAGACTCTAAGCTGTCCCACCTCCTCTTCTCCATCACCTCCATTTCTGTGGGCGGCGGCAACGGTTTCCTCCTCACTAATAACCACCGAGAGTAGGACGAGGACGAGGAAGGAAGGGGAGGAGACGAAGAGGATGAGGGGAGGGTGATACTAGACCCGCCATGACTCCTCTTTCCGAGCCTCAGCCTCAAGATTACCGCCGGAAAGCAGAAGCCCATCTAGTACGAAGAGTCAGCAGCTATATAGATATAGCTAGCTAGCTAGCTAGCTAGCTGAAAGAAAAGGATCCCAATGCTATCATCATCATCATTTTCGTTGTAGTCCTCCCCCTTGGGATTCGATGGCGCATGGAGTTCATAGACATCCTCGACGTGGGTTGAAAATAATTGAACATGATGAGGAAGGACTACTCACGCCATGGGAGGGGAGAGGGAATCCAAATAGATTTGGAAGGGAGAGGAAAGGGAGAGGGAAAGAGAATAAGAGCCATTTAATTTGTTTAATATTGATTCCTTGAGCTAGGTAGCCATGATCCAACTGTGAAAAGATGCATGGGCATGGCTCATGCTGTTTAGACATGCATGAGTGAATTCGATCGATCAAAAAAAGTTTGGTTTGCTCGAGGGATTTCCCTCGAGAAGAAGTATTGGAAGAATTTAAAGGGAATCAAGGAAGTCCCGTGAGGGGTGGTTCAGAAAAGTGCAATTAAGCATCCTCTTCTCTTTCGCCTCTCTCTCTCTCTTTCGTTCTTTCTTTGTTTCTTTTAAGGGGCTTTCTCTTTTAATTTCTCAACTCATGCAGATGGAAAAGGACATGTAATTTCTACCTGGTTCCGTCAACTGAGAGACCTGAAAATCAAATGCTAATTCGTTGCCACGAATTTCAGAGCGAGGTCGGCCTCAAATTCATTTGCAAGTTGGCCATGGAAAAGTTCCAAGTGGGTGGGTGGGGAAACGGAGGGAGAGGGAGAAGTCAACGTGCACATTTGCGTGGCCACCGCTGGTTTTTATTTTCTTTTCACTCAAGATTAAAAAATAAAGAGAAAAATTATCATTTCCTCTGACAAAATTTACCTTTGCTTTTGTCAACGATAAAATTACGAGCGTGTAATTTGATAATTATTGGTTCAACAACTAACTGGTTTTTCAAACCACTAAAAAAAACTTAACATTTTCATCTAAAAGTCATTAACATCCTTTAAAAAATATTCAGATTTATGTTATTTTTTTTTTAGTTCATCAATGATTTTTATCAAAAGATTCTACCAAAATTGATGCTTTTTGTCCTAAAAAGTAGATAAGGAGAAGAATATACCAAAAAAGGAATAATAATAATGATACAGATTTGAAGAAGCGAGAGTTTAACCATAATTATCATTTCCCTAGCTATTTATTTTTTTTTTAGTAATTCATGTATTCAGTTCTTTAAATTAATTAATTATGGAGATGATAAATTCAGTCCTTTAAAATTTTTTTCTATTGGCCATTAAAATAAATTTGAAAGTTTCACACGACATCAATAGATTTAGTTATAATCCATTCTTAAAGCTAAAATTGGAAATTGAAATAATTGTGGGACTACAAACAATATGTTGCCAGAGATTTTTCGGGCTATTAATTAAATTTAAATATACCGAATTTAAATTCACTTATATGTTGAAAACACCTGAACGAATGATCTCAGGCTGCTAGCAGAGGCTGGTTTCTGCCAAGTGATGAAGGCAGTCTGCACTGTGTTGATCGGGCGGGCGTAGCAGATCAGAAAGGTCGACCAAGCAGTATGGCCGACCGGGCAAAGTCTTCGTCAGATTAGAGAGGCAGGTCGGGCAGACCACGAGGTTGGTCGGGCAGAGCAGACCGACCGAGAGAGAGGCAGACAAATCAGGAAGACAGGTCTGTCAGGAGACAGACCGGGCGAGCGAGAGGCAAACCGATCGAAGCAGACAGGTCGGGAAGACAGGTCTGTCAGAAGGCAGACCGGGCAACAGACAGGTCGGGCGGCAGATTAGTCGAAGCAGACAGGAGCCGGTTGGGAGAACAGCTGAGCTCGAGCGGGGAAAAGATCGAGAGGGCAGATCGGCCGAATGGGCGGATCGGCTGAGCGAGCAGGTCGGATCGACCGAGCGGAAGCCGGGTCAGCCGAGCGGGAGTCACGTCGGCCGAGAGGGCAGGTCGGCTAAACAGATGGTGGATGGCCAAGCAGTCAGGTCGGCAGAGAGAAGGTCGAGTTAGCCGAGGCTTGCAAGTCGCAGTTTCCTTGAAACAGATTCACCCCCACCTCCGGATGTGCTTCGAGGCTTACCCGGGTCGTCTGTGTTCCCAGGATACAACGGTCTGACCGTGAACTCCACCAAGCACTGGTGATCACGGCGAACTGAGAGGAACCCGATCGCTATCACGGGCACTCTGGCGAGTAGGAGTTGCATGACAGAAGAGGGGAATGAGGCGGAGAACTTCTGCTTGCTTCTTCTGTGTTTTTTCTGCTCATGATCAAAGCCTCCTTATATAGGAGCTCAGATCAATGGTAGCGTTAATGGTCGATTAATGACAATTACTCGTCGAGCAGTGAAACGTCCACCGTCTCACTCATTATTCCTCGGCCGTTTTGTTTCTGCATTAATCTCGAATTTAATGCATCCGTTTCACAGCAGCAAAAAGATCAACGTGGCAAAATGTTGCTCCACTTGGGCGAATTTTGCCCTGATCGGTCCGACATTCGTGTGCGCAGGTTACGCTCGCACACGAGTCAACTTAGTTCAGTGCAAATCCGGGCCCTAGATTTGCACCCCCCTGCGCACCCACGCGTGAGAGAGAGCCTCTCCCCATGCATTTGTTCACATCCTCAATGTATGTGAATCAATATTAGCCAACAAAAGTACCTTGAAATTCTCAATGTGGGACTAAAGTCTCATTCACAATGGAACTTCTTCTCTTCCACCTCTTTCTCTATTCACACTTATTCAACAACAATAACTATTAATGGGATAATTTGAATTCATCGCAAGAACCATTGATCTTACTTGTCGTCAGAGTTTCTGTAAACGTGGAATGATCTTCTACAAAAGTGGGGAAGTGGATGACAATCTGTAATCCTTCTCAATGGGGAAGGGAGGAGGAAGATGAAGAAACTCAATTGAATCCAAGATTCAAGATGTCCAAATCAAGAGGTTTTTTTGTAGAATCATTGCGCTAGAGAAGTGCAGGTGGAGGAGGGGGTGAATAGCGCTCGTGACTTTCACGTTCGTTTAAAAAACAATCGGAGAGAGTAAAGGCAGCGAAAATAAAGACACAACAAACAATCGCAAATACCAGGATTTACTTAGTTTGAAGCCTATCGCGACTCCTACTTCAAGGCTTGCATGCGAGAGTGTTTTCGTTGGACAATCACTAATTAATCGTAAAGAGTACAAGTACAATGATTATAAGTAATTAGAAAAATTAAAGAATACCAACGACTCAGAAATTTAAATCTTCATCACAATGGTCATCAGGGCAACTTTTGAGCGTCGAGAAAGCGTTTTCACAGGAGCACGAAGAAGCGAAAGTTGCTTGGAATGTTGTATGTCAGGTGCTGGTCGAATGCTGCTTTTATAAGCTGTTCCGATCTCCTAGATCCCTTCCGGGCTCTTGGATCATGACGTAGGCCCGTCCAATCAATGTGTTCTAGCTTGGAGACGAGATAAAATTCGACGTTCCAGGAGCTCGGACCGCGAAGGTGCCTGCCCAGGCACCTCGCCAAAGAGGAAGCTTCCCAGGCGCCCAGACCCCCTAATTTTGCTACTTCATTTTCCTGCAAAACAAGGTTAGTCCAAGTAATAATATATAATGAAATATAAGTTTTGACAGTCTGCTGCCTGTCTGGTCCTAACTTTGAGTTTCATTGAAACTCTAGGTCGGACTGATACATATTGTTCCCTTTTCGGGGAACGCATCCTCACCTACTCCTCTCAGGAGAGATTACCTTTAGCCAGATCGGTCCTCCAGACCGTCTGGACTTCTGCTCAGCATCCGAGGTTTTAGGTCTTTTCCACTGGACGCCCGATCCTTGACCCGTCTAGTCTTCCGCTTGGTATCCACAACCCCAGGACTTCCACCTAGAATCAACAATCCCAGGATTTCGCTTGACGTCCTCGTCCTGCTAAGACTTCGCCTAGTCCTCCGGACTAGGACTTCATTGCCTAACCGCAATTAGGACTTTTCCCCCACCTAACCACAACTAGGACTACCCTTTACCTAAGATCACTTAGGACTTTCCTGCACACTTAATTTAGCTTGTTAAATCATAAGTAACCTTAACTTTAAACCCTTTGCTATTATCAAAACATAGATTTGATCGTCTAATGCTCACTGCATCAACAATCTTCCCTTTTTGATTATAACAACATAGTTCAAAGTTAAGTAAAAACAAAAAGTATTTGAAAGGATAAAGTAGAAGAAATACCAAGTAAATTACAAGTAGGAATTTTCAAGATAAAAAATAAAATGTTACTCACTCCCCCTTAAGTATTACTTTTTCTCAAAATAAGATTTTCCCCCTTAGTATTACTTTTTCTCAAAATAAGATTTTTTTTACTTTATTTTTAACACCTTTCTCCCTCTTTGATATATATCAAAAAACTATTAAGTAGAAAGAAAAATTAAAAAAACTTTAAATTTGAAAAGTTAACTTTTTAATCTTTTCCTTTAAGCTCCCTCTAAAAGTAGCACTTTGCATTTCTTTTTAGAAAAAATATATTTAGCTTTTAAAGAATTTCTCAGAAAAACTTACTTAGATATTTAGCTTTGAAAAAAATATCTTTAAAAAAATATTTAGGTAAATACTTAGCTTTGAAAGGGATGCCTTTGAAAAATACTTAGCTTTGAAAAAATTTTCTATTTAAAAAAACTTAGTTAAATCCTCAGTTTTGAAAAGATTTTCTCTTAAAAAAAAATTTAGCTAAATACTTATTTTTGAAAAGATTTTTTTTTTAAAAAAAACTTAGCTAAATACTTAGCTTGAAAAAGTTTTCTTAGAAAAAAAAACTTACTAAATACTTAGCTTTGAAAACTATTGTCATATAAACTTTTGAAGAAGTATTTGATTTTAACTTATAAATTTTCTTTTGAAATAGCACCTCACAAGAAAACTTAAAAAAAATTTAACTCCCTATTTCTCTTTCTTTTAAAAAGTTTAAGTAATTTGCAGGGGATAGTGAGCTTAAATAATTTAATAAATGCCTTGTTTAATGCTTTGATTAATAACTATGACCCTAGAGTGCGATCATGAAAACCATAAGTTTAATAATATAAAGGTAAGTTAATTTGTGTGAGATGGAGTTAAGTTAATTTGAAGTTAATTTTATCTTTGACTTTGAAAAATATTTAAGTTTGAATTTAAATTTTAGATTTTAAAAATATTAAATTTTTAATTTTAAATATTTAAGTTTGAATTTAAACTAGGATTTTAAAAATATTAAATTTTGAATTTTAAGTTTGAATATAAATTTGAATTTTAAAAATATTAAATTTTAAATTTTAAGTTTGAATTTAAATTTAGATTTAAAAAATATTAAAATTTGAATTTTAAAATATTAAAATTTGAATTTTAAAATATTAAAATTTGAATTTAAAAAAGGATTTTAAAAATATTGAATTTTAAATTTTAAAATATTTAAGTTTGAATTTAAATTAGGATTTCAAAAATATTGAATTTTTAGTTTGAATTTAAATTTAGATTTCAAAAATATTGAATTTTAAAATATTTAAGTTTGAATTTTAAAAGGATTTCAAAAATATTGAATTTTGAGTTTGAATTTAAATTAGGATTTTAAAAATGTTAAATTTTGAATTTTAAATTTGGATTTCAAAAATAATAAATTTTGAATTTTAAAATATTTAAGTTTGAATTTAAAAAGGATTTCAAAAATATTGAATTTTACATTTTAAAATATTTAATTTTGAATTTAAATTAGGATTTCAAAAATATTGAATTTTAAATTTTAAAATATTTAAGTTTGAATTTAAATTTAGATTTTAAAAATATTGAATTTTAAATTTTAAAATATTTAAGTTTGAATTTAAATTAGAATTTTAAAAATATTAAATTTTAAAAATAGTTAAGATTAAACTTAAATTTTAGTCTTAAAAATAAAATTTGAAAGTTATTTAGGTCTGAATTAAAATTTGAAGATTAATTAATTAAAGTTTTGAAATTAATTAAAGTTTTAAAATCAATTAAGGTTTTGTAATTAATTAACATTTAAAATTAACTAAGATTTTAAAATTAATTTTGAATTTGATTATTTTGAGTTAGGTTAAACTAATTTTTAATTAAACCTAACTTCATATCACATTTTCTAAATTGTCAAGCAAGGAATCTTATGAATTTTGTGAGATGGTTAATTTAAATTTAAATCTAAGGATTAATTTACATTTGAGTTAGACTAAGATTTATGTCACGCCCCCAAAGGAGTCCCTGCCAGACAAAAATCCGACAGCATCTCCCATGTACCGGTGACAATCTGAAACATCAATACATATAAAATATACATCAGCCACATACAGCTGGAATATATACACAACTACGTAGTTATAATCACAGCCCACACGGCTGAAATGAAACAATCACAACCACACAGTTATATATAAAGCAGCCCACATGGTTGAATTAGAAACACAGCGGAAAAACGAAGGAAAGCCCACACAAATCAAATAAATACAATGCATGCCGGCACGGCTTAAACACAAATACAACACCCAAAACCATAAGATAGCCACATGGCTACACACAAATACAATGCCAAAAATAATAAAAGAATATACAAAAAGAAAGCAAAAACGAGATGAAACCGTCTTCGGATGTGACGTAGGACCCGGCAGACAGGATACTCCAAGCGACACACCAACCATCTACAAGTTACCTGAAAACATAAATGTATACATGCGGTGGTGAGTATAGATAACTCAGCGGGTAATAGAAAAGATAGTGCACGGTCTACAAATAAAACATGAAGATCAAAAGTATACAGTCTCAGTAGAGAATAAAGAAACATGATCATACTATCATAATCAATGCACTTAAATGTATCTGACATACCGACATAGCCAACAAATACAACTACCTGTACCAGTCTATCCCACAAGATATAATGATCATAGCTAACATACAACTGCATGGACCACAACTACCATAATGATAAATACACACACAATCTGGAATCGACGCAAGGTACAAAGATCAGTAAACTCACTGGATCTGCAACAGACATACCCGTGACACCTGTGCAATATAAATACGACTGCATATACATGCAAAATAAATGACATGTATGCAGCATGATAATCATATGCAACAAACATATCTCAAACAAGTGCAACAACCACAATCACATGCAACTAGTATCTACTAGGCATGTATGTAAATATATATCCACAGATGCACCGCACATCATATGCAAATGTGTATGCATGCTCCATGGTCATCCCCGCCACCTCTCCAGACACCACAACCCCGGTATGGCCGAGAGGCTTGGGTCCGTGACAAACCGTACAAGCCTCATGCACGTAACCGCTATAAAGCGACTGAGGCGACAATATACTATGTAGTTATCTAACTACATAGCTAAGGGTCCCTGACCACTCACAACTCAAGCCCCCTGACTACTGTACCCTCAAGATCCACTACTCCAGAGTGGTCGAGGCTGACAGAGTAAAAACACTAAGCAGCTGAGTAAGCGCGACAGGACATAGCTCCACTCCCAGCTACCACTCTCCATCAGTGGTAGAGTGGACAATTATAAAAGACTGACGACCCTCTCAACCACAAGAGAGACTAGTCGTCAGATGTAATGAATGATGAACATGATATATATATATATATATATAATCATGATACAAACACCGTCATCATCCATGCAACCTCTAAACCACATAAGCACTACACAACAAGAATATAATCGTCATGATACTTCCACATATCCCACTAAACGTATGTACACAACTACACATGTATAATCAACTAAAAATCTCCAATAATCCCACAAGACACATGTACATAAATACAATCAACATGTATCCTCCAGTAATAAACACATCAGACATGTGTATAAACCACAAACATACAATCAACACAACTCCAAAAGTATATAACAAATACGCATGTACATACAACATGCAAATGTACGGTCAACATAATGTCTCCTAAAACACATACCAAGCTACGTACAGTCCACATTATATGCAAAATCAGCATGGTAAATCCAACCACTCGACAATCCCTACAAAACATACTCTACACACGTAATCACAACAGAGTAGAAATCAAGAGTAGAGACTGTATATGATATAACTAGGACATCTCAAAGATCAAGCATAAGTATCAAGCAGGAAGGCAACCAACAAATACGATATAAGGAAAAACAGCCTAATCCATCACATAAAACCATGCACTAAGCTCAATAAAAATCTACATAGAGCCAAGGAAGAAATACCTGCCTTTATCTGTCGATCGTGCCAAATGATCCCGCGTCGAGACACTCGTCCCGAATCTAAGTCCTGCGATCACATAATATATATTTAGCTAATTACATAGGTAGTAAATAGCTAAATAAACTCTCCAATCTAATTAGGGAAAACCCTAATCAAAATAACTTACCTAATTCCTTAATCCAACTCCTTCTAGACCCAAACATAATCCACAATTTATTAATCAATCCAAAACTCTAATCTAAACTCATCATAAATCCACAACAACCTAACATCATCATCTACAACTAACTAAACCACCACATCTGATAATCCAACCAACAATCAATCCAATGATCCTAAGAATGATCACATAACAATCTACATCAACCAATCACCATCAACAACTAATTAACCAATTCATCATCGAAATGCAAACTAATCTCCAAAACACATAAATGAATCAAATCCACATAGTTCATCGACCTCGATCAATCCAACCAGAATAATTCATCCAATCCACATCACACCACTCATAAATCTAAGCAAGCACAAAAACCCTACATCCTTTAGAAACCCAATTTAGCTACATACTAATGAAATCAACAGCAATACTTCATTGGAACAACCCTTACCTTGGAAGGTAGCAGCAAGTCAAAGGCTCACTGCCTCTACTAACACTGCTCGCTGCCACCAAGAGCTCCTACACCAATTCTTTCCAAGATCAGTCCCGGAAACAATTGCACAACAATGAATTTGCTAGAACTCTAACAAATAAGACAACATGTACCTCAATTGAACCCTTACCTCTTCACCCGAGAGCTACCCAAGACCCCAGCCGCAATAATTGGAGAAGGTCAGTGATCGGCACAGGGGAAGATCTATAATTCTGATCCAACTCCTCCTTCTAGTTCGGATAAGTGAGATCATCACAAAGGGGAAACAAATTACACAAGATTCTTGAATCCACCAAACTTTCCGACAAAGCCTTACCTAAACCGATCACCTAGAGCTGGTGTCGCACGATCCACCTCGACGATCTGTAATGCCCTCCAGTGAACAGATTAAAGAGGAGAATCGGAAAGGATTGATCAACCGAGAACGACTCGTATCCAGTCCCAGTGTTGCCCTAGACGTCGAGCAGCAACCGATCACGAGCAAGAAACCACCGAGAAGATGACCTCTCAGGCGCAGATTGTTGGAATGTATACTGAAAGCCTAAGCTTTGTAAACATTTATTATGAATAAAGAATCACATTTGGTCTAATTGTCTACATTTGTTTGTAGTTGTTCATTTAATTTATATTGTAGATAACATAGTATGTGGTGTCACATACAGAAGATGATGTTATCAGTACCTTATAAATTATAAACAGTAGCTCACGACCAAAATGGAAAAGGAACAAACCATTAGAAGGTCGTAGTGTAATTAGGTATTAGTTTATCTTGACTATATAATTACACTAGTACACTCAGAGTGTATTGAGTAGGACCATTTGAGGTCGTTTCTTTTATACTGACTTTATAAAGGAACAAAGACCTCAGTTATTATGGAAGTGTGTGCTCTTAATCCTAATATAATAACAAGCACATATATTTGATATTTATTTCTTTAATTTATCAATGGGTGAGATTTAGTTCGTTGAATCAATAAACCCGATAAGTTGGGAAATGGTATCACTTATAGTGTGTGTTGTTGATTTTAGAAGTAAGCTGTGTCCTAGAGATACGAGGTTTATAATGTCCTCAAGAGGAGCTCATAAAGATTGTCATGTTAAACCTGCGGTGGACTTAGTCCGACATGACAATAAGGTTGAGTGGTACTACTCTTGGACTTAGATATTAATTAAATGAGTTGTCAGTAACTCACTTAATTAGTGGACATTCGATATCTTAAACACAGGGAGACTAACACACTCATAATAAGAAGGAGCCCAAAAATGTAATTTGGGATTGGTGCGGTAGTTCAATGATAGTTCTCTAGTGGAATGAATTATCATTGATAAAATTAAGTTGTGTGTTCGGGGCGAACACGGGATGTTTAATTTTATCGGGAGACCAAAACCAATTTCTCCTCTCGGTCCATATCGTAGTTTCTTATTTATAGAGTTCTATACCCACCTATACCCACCTTCTAAACCCACCCAATAGGGGCCGGCCAAGCTAGCTTGGGAACAAGCTAGGGCCGGCCTAGGTATAATATTGGGTGGCCGGCCCTAGCTTGAACCCAAGCTAGTGGGGGCCGGCCAAATTGGATTTAAAAGGGATTTTAATTTTAATTTTTATTATCTGGAAGAAATAATTTATTAAAGAGAATTAAAATTAAAATATCTCTCTTGTAAAAGATCTACAAAAGATTAAAGAAAGAGATTAGATCTCTTTCCTTATTTGTAGATTGGAGAGATGTTTTATTTTCTCTTTAAAAATTATTCACATGTTGATAAAATTAAAATTATAGAAATTTCCTTTTATCAACCATGAAGAGATTTTAAAGAGAAATTTTATTTTTTAAAATTTCCGGAAACAAATTAGGAAGGTTTAATTGTTGATTAAAACTTGTCCAATTTGTTCTCCAATGATGTGGCCGGCCATTGAAGATTGATTTGGAAAATTTATTTTATTTTTCTAAATTAAATCATGTCAAGGAAATTGAGGAAATTTTATTGTAATTAAATTTCCTAATTTGCCTAGGCCAAGGAATATAAAAGAAGGGGTGAGGGTGCCTTCATGAGAGACAACATCTATTATTTCTCTCCCTCTTTTGTTCCTTGGTGTGGCCGGCCAACCTCTCCCTCTCTTCCTCTTGTGGTGGCCGAACCCTACTCTTCCATTGGAGCTCTTGTGGTGGCCGGATACTACTCGGAGAAGAAGAAGAAGAAGGAGAGAAAGCTAGCATCTCTTGGAGCTTGGTTAGTATTTTGATTTTCTTCCTTGGTGAAGCTTCCTCTTTGTTGGCCGAACCTAGCTAGGAGGAGAAGAAGGTGATTGGTGGTTTCTCGTCTCGGAAGATCGTTGCCCACACAACGTCCGAGGTTAGAAGAGGAATACGGTAGAAGATCAAGAGGTTTTTCTACAAGGTATAACTAGTAATTTTTATTTCCGCATCATGCTAGTTATTTATGGAAATAATACCAAATACAAGAGGCTTACGATCTAGTATTTCGAATATGTTTTTCGATGTTGTGTTCTTTTGTTTTCTTTCTTTTCCTTGTGATTTGATTGTTCTCTTTGGTTAACCTAAAGTTATTTTAGGAAATTAAATATTAGCTTTCTATTAAAGGTTTTGTCTAGTCGGTGGTGGTTGCTCCCATATCCAAGAAGGCCATGTGCCTCGCCACGTCGATCTTGGGAACCTTTTATGGAAATTAATATTTAATGGAATTAATAACTTAAGGAGACTTGGGTCGAACGTGTTAAGTTCCGCAGGAGATCCAAGTCAAAACCTAAAAGAACAAATAGATTAAGTTTTGGATCAAACGTGTTAAGTTCCGCAGGCGATCCAAAATTTAATTTAAAAGAACACATGGTAGCTAGGAAAAGGTTCAGACCTTTGTACAAAATTTTTGTACAGTGGAACCTCTAGGTTTTCCGAGTAGCAACCAACAATTGGTATCAGAGCTAGGGTTTTGCCTCTGTGTATTTGGTATTTAGTTTAATTATGCGCATGTCATACATAATTTAGGCAGGATAATAGTAGGATGTGCTAACTTTGTGGATGCAGGATCCAACTATTATGGCTTTTAGTTAATTATGTGTGTGATTGGACCCTTGGACATGTCAAGGGCAATTTATATGTGTGTGCATGATTGTATTAAAATACAGCAGGAGCTGTATTTAGTTTTATTAGGATTTTATTTTTGATCTAGATACATGTACATTCCTTTTATGGAATATAGGATCAAAAAAATGTAAAATTTTATTTATGTCGCGGATCGAATCTTGCAAAGCGTGGAACCTTCTAAGGACCAGAGGTGCAGCGGAACTAGGAGCAAGATGGATGCGACATCTAGACCCGGAGGCGGTGGCCAAATATGGCAGCAGCTTGGGATGACAACACACGGAGGACAATTTAGAGATAAAAGCCATAATAGTTGAAAATTAAATTTTCTATTTATTGCTTTTATATTGTGCTGTGTGTGCATGTTAGTTTACAAGTTTAGTAGGCTAGCATAGTTAAAATTCCTCATTTATAAATAACTAAGTGGGAGAGGGATTTTTAAATAAATCCCATGGTCTCCATTACTGGTTTGTAAGTGATGCAAACAAGCTTGCGCGTTGGCTCTGAGTGCCTTCCTCCATAACGGATGAGCTTGTTTGTGGATCACTAGAACAGACTTCCATTTTTGGATGACTATAGGAAATTAATTAAGAGCGTGTGATCTTCCCCAACGGAAGGGGCATAATCTTATTAATGGACTTAGTGTCAAGTAATGGTATACACTTAGACACATCTAATAGTATCCTCCCCAACGGAGTCACTATTATTATTTGTGTGACCAAATAATACCAACTATTAATTTTATTTATCAAAAAGTTAGGTTGACAAGATAATAAAATTAATGGGTTAAAACCCTACTTTTACAAATGTTGAATTTGTATACGTCCACACTAACGTGGCATACAAAATTCACGGTGTGATGAGGTGTTGGTTAATTTAAAATAGTATTGTTTGAGGAATCAATATTATTCTAAATTTAGAGTTCTGACCAAAAGTTATTTGTGATTCTTAGGATGACTTTCAACCCACTGTCCATCATACTTCAACAAAATAGACTTACTGGACCTAATTACATAGATTGGAAAAGGAACCTGGACATTGTTCTGACTGCTGAAAGCTATAAATTTGTACTGACTGAACCTTGTCGATGCACCCACCGGTGAATCTACCCAAGAGGAGATTGAATATCATAAGAGATGGGTAAAGGCGGATGAGATGGCGCGGTGTTACATTTTGGCTTCAATGTCAAATGTATTGCAACATCAACATCAAGATTTACCAACGACTTATGATATTATGAACAATCTCAAGGAGCTCTTTGGCCATCGGGATAGGGCTTCTAGACAAGAAGCTATGAGAAAGATAATGGACCACCATGCAAGAGGGTACTCTGTAAGGGATCATATCCTAAAGATGATGGCTTATCCGAACGAGATACTGATCCTTGGAGGAGAAATTGATGGGAAACCCGGATCGATATGATCCTCCAAACGCTACCTAGAAGTTTTGAGCGGTTCCTTTGAACTATAATATGAATAAAAGGATTTATTCATTAGGGGAACTACTGACACTTCAAGCAGCGAAGGATTATTTCGTCACAATTCTCAAATTCACTTTTGTTGAAAATGGTTCTACTTCTAAACCGAAAGGAAAGAAGAAGAAGAAACAAGTGGCTCAAGAAAGAAAGTGAATAAATCTCAGTGTACGGGATTTAAGTGAAGAAGCCGAAGGCAAGTGCTTCATCTGCAAGCGGGACATTGGAAGGCGGACTATCCTGGTAGGAACCAAAACAAAGGTATATCTCATGCTCGTTGTTGAAACATGTTTAGCGGTGTTATCTACCAAGACCTGGTGTGTAGGGAGCCATCGATCATGTCTGCAATTCCTTGCGGGGTTCCAGGAAACCCGATCTGAAGGGGAGATTACCGTCTACATGGGCAATGCTACTAAGGTGGCAGCTGTTGCAGTGGGAGACGTCTACTTGTCTTTTAGTAGAAATAGAAATTTGGTTTTAAGAAATTGTCTTTATGTACCCAGTTTTAGAAAGAATTTAATTTCAGTTTCTAAATGGATATTCAGTTTCTTTCAGTAACGATGTAGTTATTAAAAGAAATAAAGTGATTATCTGTTCTGGTGCATTAGTTGGCAATTTGTATATTTTAAATCCAATTTCTTCCACAAAGCAAAACATGGAAATTTATAATTCATCTTCTAATTCTAATAAGAGAAAAGAACCTTCAGAAATGAACCAAGCATATCTTTGGCATCTAAGACTTGGTCATATTAATTTAAGTAGGATTCAGAGGCTTATAGCCGATGGACTTTTGAGTTCATTAGAGTTGGAAAATTTTCCAACTTGTGAATCTTGCTTAGAAGGTAAAATGACCAAGAGGCCGTTCAAGGCCAAGGGGTATAGAGCCAAAGAAGTGTTAGAGTTGGTTCACTCTGATTTGTGTGGTCCTATGTCTGTCCAGGCAAGAGGAGGTTTTGAATATTTTGTCTCTTTCATAGACGATTATTCAAGATATGGATACATTTACCTAATGCGCAGTCCGAGTGCTTTGACAAGTTCAAAGAATACAAGGCTGATGTGGAGAAGCGATTAGGTAAAAGTATCAAGACACTACGATCCGATCGTGGTGGCGAATACCTCTTAGGAGAGTTTAGGAATTACTTATCGAGGTCGATTCAATCCCAATTGTCTGCACCTGGAACACCCCAGAATGGTGTAGCGAGCGAAGGAATAGGACTCTTATGGAAATGGTTAGATCGATTATGAGTTATTCAGAATTCCAAATTCGTTTTGGGGATATGCTCTGAAACAGCAGTATTCTGAACTCGTACCTTCTAAATCAGTTTCTTCTACTCCCATAGAATTGTGGAATGGGCGAAACCCAGTCTAAGACATATTCGGATTTGGGGTAGTCCAGCACATGTGTTGAAACCAGATCGATAAGTTAGAATCTCGTACAGAAGTTCGCGTGTTTGTAGGATATCCCAAAGGAACGAAGGTGGTTTATTTTATAGTCCTAAAGACCGGAAGGTCATTATTAGCACCAATGCCCGTTTTAGAAGAAGACTATATAATGGATCACAAGCCCAGAGTAAAGTTGTTTTAGAAGAACTTAGAGAGGACATGTCTACTTCATTAACAGGACAAGATGAAGTACCACAAGAGACCGCAACACGTGTCACACATGATACACAACCACGGACAGTGCCTCGTCATAGTGGGTTGTGAGGCAACTGAAAGATTCATGTTTTGGGAGAGTCTTGGACTTGATCCGGGTAAACATGAACCCGATCCCATCATATAATGAAGCACTCCAAGATATAGATGCGATATCTTGGCAAAAGGCAATGAATTCGAAATAGAGTCCATGTATTCTAATAAGGTTTGGGAGCTTGTAGAACCACACGATGGTGTAAAAGCCGTTGGATGCAAGTGGATCTACAAAAGGAAAAGAGGGATGACGGGAAGGTAGAAACCTTCAAAGCTAGGCTTGTTGCAAAAGGTACACAAAAGAGGGAATCGATTATGAGGAAACCTTTTCACCAGTAGCCATGCTTAAGTCTATCCGGATACTCTTATCCATTGCTGCTCACATGGATTATGAGATTTGGCAAATGGATGTCAAGACAGCTTTCCTTAATGGAAGTCTTGAAGAGAACATCCATATGAAGCAACCAGAAGGGTTCATTGAAAAAGGCAAAGAGCATCTAGTGTGCAAGCTCAATCGGTCCATTTATGGCTGAAGCAACAAGGTCTTGGAACATCCGGTTTAATGAAGTAATCCATCATATGGATTTATTCAAAGTCCGGATGAGTCTTGTGTATATAAAAGTGTAACGGAAATGTGGTGGTATTTCTTGTACTATACGTAGATGATATTTTGTTAATTGGCAACAATGTCAAGGTATTATCGACGTAAGGGTATGGTTGTCCAAACAATTTGATATGAAGGACTTAGGAGAATGTGCACACATTCTTGGGATCAAAGTTATAAGGATCGTAAGAAAAGAATGTTGTGTCTATCCCAAGCTTCATATATAGATACAATCCTTGCTCGTTTTAGCATACGAGATTCCAAGAAAGGTTTCTTACCTTTTAGACATGGAGTAGCTCTATCTAAAGAGATGTCTCCAAAGACATCAAAAGAGATAGAGGACATGAAAGCGGTTCCTTATGCTTGGTGTAGGAAGCCTAATGTATGCAATCTGTATACGAGACCCGATATCTCGTGGGCATGGTTAGCAGATCGAGTAACCCTGGACAAGGACATTGGTGTGGTAAAGCATATATTAAAGTACCTGAGAAGGACAAGAGATTATATGCTAGTTTACCAAGCAGACGATCCGCTCCCTGTGGGTTACACGGATTCAGATTTCCAATCAGATAGGGATAACAGTAAGTCTACATCAGGCTATGTGTTTACTTTAGGAGGTGGAGCCATTTCATGGAGGAGTGTTAAGCAAAAATGCGTTTCGGACTCAACCATGGAAGCTGAGTATGTAGCAGCCTCTGAGGCAGCTAAAGAAGCAGTATGGCTCAGGAACTTTCTAATGGACTTAGATGTGATTCCTGGTTTGCCCAAAATTATCACAATTTATTGTGATAATAGCGGTGCAGTTGCAAACTCGAAGGAACCACGAGCTCATAAGGCAAGTAAACATATAGAGCGCAAGTACCACCTGATACGAGATATCGTGAAGCGAGGAGAAGTTGTCATCGCCAAGATTGCATCAGCGGATAACCTGGCAGATCCTTTCACTAAGGCCCTTCCGGCGAAAGCTTTCGATCGGCATATGGAGGGAATGGGAGATGTATGGTAGAAGATATGGCAGCTTAGTCATTAGTATAAGTGGGAGATTGTTGGAATGTATACTGAAAGCCTAAGCTTTGTAAACATTTATTATGAATAAAGAATCACATTTGGTCTAATTATCTACATTTGTTTGTAGTTGTTCATTTAATTTATATTGTAGATAACATAGTATGTGGTGTCACATACAGAAGATGATGTTATCAGTTTATAAATTATAAACAGTAGCTCACGACCAAAATGGAAAAGGAACAAACCATTAGAAGGTCGTAGTGTAATTAGGTATTAGTTTATCTTGACTATATAATTACACTAGTACACTCAGAGTGTATTGAGTAGGACCATTTGAGGTCGTTTCTTTTATACTGACTTTATAAAGGAACAAAGACCTCAGTTATTATGGAAGTGTGTGCTCTTAATCCTAATATAATAACAAGCACATATATTTGATATTTATTTCTTTAATTTATCAATGGGTGAGATTTAGTTCGTTGAATCAATAAACCCGATAAGTTGGGAAATGGTATTACTTATAGTGTGTGTTGTTGATTATAGAAGGAAAGCGTGTCCTAGAGATACTAGGTTGATAATGTCCTCAAGAGGAGCTCATAAAGATTGTCATGTTAAACCCTGCAGGTGGACTTAGTCCGACATGACAATAAGGTTGAGTGGTACTACTCTTGGACTTAGATATTAATTAAATGAGTTGTCAGTAACTCACTTAATTAGTGGACATTCGATATCTTAAACACAGGGAGACTAACACACTCATAATAAGAAGGAGCCCAAAAATGTAATTTGGGATTGGTGCGGTAGTTCAATGATAGTTCTCTAGTGGAATGAATTATCATTGATAAAATTAAGTTGTGTGTTCGGGGCGAACACGGGATGCTTAATTTTATCGGGAGACCAAAACCAATTCCTCCTCTCGGTCCCTATCGTAGCTTCTTATTTATAGAGTTCTATACCCACCTATACCCACCTTCTAAACCCACCCAATAGGGGCCGGCCAAGCTAGCTTGGGAACAAGCTAGGGCCGGCCTAGGTATAATATTGGGTGGCCGGCCCTAGCTTGAACCCAAGCTAGTGGGGGCCGGCCAAATTGGATTTAAAAGGGATTTTAATTTTAATTTTTATTATCTGGAAGAAATAATTTATTAAAGAGAATTAAAATTAAAATATCTCTCTTGTAAAAGATCTACAAAAGATTAAAGAAAGAGATTAGATCTCTTTCCTTATTTGTAGATTGGAGAGATGTTTTATTTTCTCTTTAAAAATTATTCACATGTTGATAAAATTAAAATTATAGAAATTTCCTTTTATCAACCATGAAGAGATTTTAAAGAGAAATTTTATTTTTTAAAATTTCCGGAAACAAATTAGGAAGTTTTAATTGTTGATTAAAACTTGTCCAATTTGTTCTCCAATGATGTGGCCGGCCATTGAAGATTGATTTGGAAAATTTATTTTATTTTTCTAAATTAAATCATGTCAAGGAAATTGAGGAAATTTTATTGTAATTAAATTTCCTAATTTGCCTAGGCCAAGGAATATAAAAGAAGGGGTGAGGGTGCCTTCATGAGATACAACATCTATTATTTCTCTCCCTCTTTTGTTCCTTGGTGTGGCCGGCCAACCTCTCCCTCTCTTCCTCTTGTGGTGGCCGAACCCTACTCTTCCATTGGAGCTCTTGTGGTGGCCGGATACTACTCGGAGAAGAAGAAGAAGAAGGAGAGAAAGCTAGCATCTCTTGGAGCTTGGTTAGTATTTTGATTTTCTTCCTTGGTGAAGCTTCCTCTTTGTTGGCCGAACCTAGCTAGGAGGAGAAGAAGGTGATTGGTGGTTTCTCGTCTCGGAAGATCGTTGCCCACACAACGTCCGAGGTTAGAAGAGGAATACGGTAGAAGATCAAGAGGTTTTTCTACAAGGTATAACTAGTAATTTTTATTTCCGCATCATGCTAGTTATTTATGGAAATAATACCAAATACAAGAGGCTTACGATCTAGTATTTCGAATATGTTTTTCGATGTTGTGTTCTTTTGTTTTCTTTCTTTTCCTTGTGATTTGATTGTTCTCTTTGGTTAACCTAAAGTTATTTTAGGAAATTAAATATTAGCTTTCTATTAAAGGTTTTGTCTAGTCGGTGGTGGTTGCTCCCATATCCAAGAAGGCCATGTGCCTCGCCACGTCAGTACTGGGAACCTTTTATGGAAATTAATATTTAATGGAATTAATAACTTAAGGAGACTTGGGTCGAACGTGTTAAGTTCCGCAGGAGATCCAAGTCAAAACCTAAAAGAACAAATAGATTAAGTTTTGGATCAAACGTGTTAAGTTCCGCAGGCGATCCAAAATTTAATTTAAAAGAACACATGGTAGCTAGGAAAAGGTTCAGACCTTTGTACAAAATTTTTGTACAGTGGAACCTCTAGGTTTTCCGAGTAGCAACCAACAAAGATGGCCGGTACCGTCGAGATCCAGCAACATATCACAAGTGATGCAGAGGGAATGAGATCGCCGGGGAGAAACTCGCCCTCCGTCGACGTCGGGTCGCCTGCGTGAGAGAAGTCGAGAGAGAGGAAAATGAGAGGAGAGGAAGAAGAATTGGTGGCTTGCTTCCTCAAAGCTCTAGGGGTTTCTTTGTGCCGGCGACGCCGAGAGGAGAAGAGGAAGATCGCCGGTCGTTGGTGAGGCTCGGGACGAAATGAATCGGGGAAGAAGTTGGGGTAAGAATCGGTAGAAGAAATCAAATTAAGTTTAATTAACATATATAACTTAGGTTTAGGTAATTAAAACCTAAGTTAATTCCTCAATCAAATCCCACTTTAATTGGGTATTCCAACTAGGCCTCTACTGTACCCAGAATCCATCCCTTCAAAACGGGTCATACGGACTTCATTTAAATCCCGAAAAATTTCTAAAAATTTCGAAAAAATCCAATAAGATTTTTTGTCCAATAATATTTATTATTTAATTTTACGATATCTTACAATTTAACAGTTAGTCAATTAAATATTTCTTTCAATAATTGACTTTCAGACTGTGGTGAGGCACTAGAACTTCTTGGATATTGGAATAACAACCACTTTTAGACAAAGCCTTTTAAAGAAATTAAAATTTAATCTTCTTTCTGAGAATCCTTGGTCTAGCTAAACAAGTGTCGATCATGCCTAAGTCCTTATCTATCCTAATCTTAGCATGTATAAAGAAAGCAATAAAGCAAACATCAAGCAACTCTATCTAATAATAAAAATGGTTTTTTATTGGTTCCCCTAGATCATAGCCTCGATAAGGTCTATCAAGGTAGTGAATTTGATCCTTGAGGATCCAATATTGATTAAGTCCATCTTGATTAATCATGTTAGACTTGGGGGCTCATACTTGGACTAAGTTTCTATTTGATTGATTTACAAGAGACAAATAAGATCTAAATTTATGTTTAGCCTTATACCCAAGTCCTGATTAACTGTATATGATTCTTTGTTTTCTAAGAATCAGATCAAGATTCTTGAAACCCAAGGTGAACTGTTCTAATATATCCTTCAGTTCCTTGACTTGATTTTTCAGACTGAAATTTTCTTCCTCAAGTTATTGGACTTGAGTTGAAATTCTAGTCTGAACAGATTTAGTCAAGAAGCTTGGGTTAACCATTTCCTTAAGGGATGTACCTCCTTTTGGAGTGGCTTGATCCGGATATTGGATTTGGCCAACTTCCTTAATAGGTATGAAATTAAATTTTAAAAATCATCTACTTGAGTACCAACAATAAGAGAACTTACAATATTATTTGACCATTTGAAAATGAATACGGATCTGTGACTTCTTTCAGACTCTATTTCTGATTCGGCTCTGGCTTTAGATTCAGATTCTGTTTTGCAATGTGCGCTTGTACTGGTAGAGCAAGGCAGGGCCGATCCTACTAGTTTTTTTGTATGAGTCTAACTTAGAAAACAGGGCCCCTATATTAATCATGCTACTTTATAGTGATTTTTTTTTTCGAATTAAATCAACCAATTTAAAGACAATATATAATACAAAACAATACATTGTACAATAGTCTGAATATTTCAATTATAACTAAATAGTAATGACAAATATATTGAAAATGGTCAGTTAAAGACAACTCACCTTACAGTTTTGGCGGCAAAAATATTAATCATCTATATAATCAAGTTTTTCAATAATTTCTTTTTCAATTGATAACATAGCTAGCCCATTCAATCTTTCTTGTGACATGGTTGATCAAAGAAAAGTTTTGATGAGCTTCAACTTTGAGAAACTTCTTTCTGCACTTGCTATTGTAATTGGTATTGTCAACAAGATTTTGTAAGCAACATGAGCATTTGGAGAACAAGCATCCATCTTTTTCAATAATCTAGTACATCAATAGCTGATTTTGATTCCTATGATAAAGAGCACTTTAAAAATGTTAACTCTGAAAACAAATCATCTCCATTAACGTCAGAACAACCATTATGTGCAAGAGAACTTTCAAGATTCTTGCAAGACCTCAACAAGCTTTCATCATCAGAACGTTGTAACCTATCCACATTGAATAGAAAACCAAATATTTCTTGATATTTTTAGAATTGTGCAAATCAAGACTCTATAGATGAATGAGCTTGATCAACTATAAAGAGAAAGTAGTTAACTCTAAAGGACTCCTTTGCTGACAATGCTATTTCTGCACTACTACTTTCATCAAATTATTTTTTTCTATGAACAACTCGCTTTTCTCGAAATACTGCTTCAATGCCCATTTCACTTTCCATTTCTTTAACTTCAACCATTGCCTTATCAAAACCAGATTCTCTATACTCTTCAATAAATATAATAATTCCTTGTAAGAGTTTGATAGCAACATCAATATCCATATTTTCAGATTGAAGAAATTTACTCACAGTGTTAATTGCGAATAACAACTTATACCAAATTACCACACCAAGTAAGAATTCAAACTTCTCAAGTTCATATAATGCCAAGGACTCTGCTTCACTTTTTGTTTTGGGATCTTCAGTATCATTTGTCAAGTCAAGTAAATCATCTCTAATTTGTGCAGTTTGTTCTTTTATAGGTTTTACGCTCTCAACATGACTTTTCGAGCGTGTTTGTGATAATGGCTTAACTGTCAAACCCTTTACATGCTCTTTAAAAATTCTCCATCTCTTTGTAGAAGGAGAGAATAATGTATAAATGTATTATATCACTCCAAAAAATGACATAGCTTGAGGACAACAGTTCACCATATCACATAATGCCAAATTAAGGATATGACAACCACAAGGAGTATAAAAGGCTCGGGGATTTATTTCAAGCAACCTTTCTTTGTACATCTTTGTGTTTCCCTTTCATGTTAGATCCGTTGTCATATCCTTGACCTCATATACCATTAATATCAAGCTCAAGATGGATTAAAGCCTCCTTAAGATGCATAAAAAAATCCAAGCCCAGAAGTGTCATCCACCTCTAAAAATTCTATCCAATATTCTTCCACTTTTGTTGAATTTTCTGACTCATCCGAACACCGTATGACAAGAGACATTTGCTCCTTATGACTAATATCTGGAGTACAATCTAAATAACTAAAAAGTATTTTACCTTTTTGACTTTTACAAGTAATTTCTTTCTTACCTCACCTGCCAACATTTGTATCAATTCATTTTGAATTCTGCTACCGAGATGTGTAGTATAAGTTTCATAGTCTTTAATACGCCGAAGGTGCTCATTCATTATTGGATCAAACTCAACAATCATTTCAACCATTTGTAGAAATAGACCATTGTTTTCAACATAAACTTCTCACAACTTCCTCTAAAGGCCAAGTTATTTTTTGCTAGTCTTTGCACAATAGCAATTATCCTATGTAACACATGTTTCCAGTGTTCTTTTTCTTTGTTCAATTGTACCTGTGCTCTTGCATCAATTGTTTGATTCTTTTACAACCTTCTTTCTAATTCAAGCCAATTAGTCATACACTCCATATGCTTCTTACTCGCTTCATGGGCTGTAAGACAACGACTCAAATTATGCCAGTCGTTGTATTGTTCATTAGCTAACTGAGTACCAATCTTGTTCTTTTGCATTTTGAACAACTTACAACAAAAGCAAAAAATTATCCAAAGAAATTGAATATAATAGCCATCTTCTATCATTTTCCTCCCCGTTTGACAAAATTCTTTTATAATGTAATACATTAAAATGTCTGTTGGTACTATCTTTTGGAAACAACGTACAAGCATCTCTCTTTGGACCTCTCTCCACCAAAAAGTCTCTAATTTTTTAATAATATTATCCCACTTTCCTGGATCATCAAAACAAGTCTCTTGACTTAAAGTTTCATGTTGAACTTACTCATCATCTTTCTCAAAAAAATTGGATTCATCTACAATGAGAGGTTCAAGAACCTCTTCATTATTTTTGTTACCCATTTCATCCATATTGACAGGTTCAAGTACTTTTGTTGGTGCAATATCCCTCAGGTCAAGGTTGACCTGGGTAACCAAGCTGAGTCTTGGTTTGGGTTTAGATGTTTGACAATAAGATATTGATTGAAGAAAAGCCAAGTAGGTCAAGGTTGACTGGATACTTGACTGGGAAGTCCTAACTGGGATGTTAGGCAAAGTGAAAGTCCTAGTGAGTGAAGCTAGGCAAAGTGAAAGTCCTAGTGAGTGAAGCTAGGCAGATGGAAGTCCTAGTGAGTGAAGCTAGGCAGATGGAAATCCTGGTGAGTGAAGCCAGGTGAAAATCCTGGTGAGTGAAGCCAGGTGAAAGTCCTAGTGAGTGAAGCTAGGCAGATGGAAAATCCTGGTGAGTGAAGCCAGGTGAAAGTCCTAGTGAGTGAAGCTAGGCAGATGGAAATCCTGGTGAGTGAAGTCAGGTGAAAGTCCTAGTGAGTGAAGCTAGGCAGATGGAAAACCCTAGTGAGTGAAGCTAGGTGAAAGCCCTGGTGAGTGAAGCCAGGCAAGGAAAAATCCAGATGGATCAAGGATGATCGGACATCTGGTGCTGGGAAGTCCAAGTAGGTCAAAGGATTGACTGGATACTTGGCATGAAAGAAAAGTCCAAGTAGGTCAAAGGGATTGACCGGATACTTGGCTCAGAGAAAAGTCCAAGTGGGTCAAAGGGATTGACCGGACACTTGGTAAGGGAGTCCTAGCAGGTCAAGGGAGTGACTAGATGCTAGGCATGACATACCAACAGGTCAAGGTTGACCGGATGTTGGTTTGGGAGGTTTAGGACTTGGTTTTGGACAAAAACCAAGTGCTGGATCGATCAGTGGATCGATCCAGGCTCTGGATCGATCAGTGGATCGATCCAGACCTGTCCCAGCGAACAGAAAGCTTCTGGATCGATCCGTGGATCGATCCAGAGGTCCCAATCGATCAGTGGATCGATTGGGACGCGGCTGCTTCGCGGATCGATCCAGGCGCGTTTCCAGAGCACAGAGGCACTCTGGATCGATCCGTGGATCGATCCAAAGCCTCCCCGATCGATTGGGAACATTCGAATCGATCGGGATCCGACCGTTGGCGTCGTTTATAGCTGCAGGCGTTCGATGGCTGCGGAAGATCTTCACCGATTCACTCCAGAGCTCTCGCCAACTCCTCCACAGCGCTCTCTAAGATCAGATCGCCAGTTCTTGAAGGATCTTGGAAGCTTTCCAAGTCAAGAGGCGGATCAAAGGCAAGAAGAGAAACTAGGGTTAGGGTTTTGTACTCATTGTAAGCTTGTAAGCTTGTATTTTGTTTCCCTTTCCTTTCTTCTTGTACTGAGAGTCTTGTAGGGCTTCTCCGCCCTCGGTAGTTACCGAAAAGGAGTGTTTTCATAGTGGAGGGTGCGTGCGTGGTGTGGATCCTTGGACTAGTCACCTCTTGTGAGGTGGATACCAAGTAAACCAACCGTGTTAGCATTGTTGTATTTGTTTCTGTATTTTCCGCTGCGCATTCTTGAAGAAACAAGCAACAACAAGCAACACCGAGCACCGAGCGAACGCGACGAGCTATTCACCCCCCCTCTAGCTACTTTTGGTCCTAACAAGTGGTATCAGAGCGAGGCCGCTCTTCACCGGAATCATCGCCGGAAGGGTCAAGCATATCAAGAAAAGCTAGAGGGTGAAGAAGTTGGAGCAAATTCTTCAAGTTCAAGACTTTATCAAGCTCAACTTCAAGATGCAATTCCAAGATGGGCTTGGATTTGACACAAGGGTGGCTCCACCATACACTTCTACGAGTTTCGATTCTTGGAAATCAAGAATCAAAAATTTTCTTATGATGGAGATAGAGCAATGGTTTGCTCTAATGGAAGGCTTCAAGGCTCCAAGAAATTCAAAGGGCAAAGTTCTAAAGAAAAGCAAATGGAGCCCGGAGCAAGTCCAAAGGTGCGAGGCAAATGACAAAGTGACCAAGCTTTTGGTCAATTTATTGCCAAGCACCATCCTTTGCAAAATTGGAGAGTTTGAAGATGCAAAGGAGCTATGGAGCAAATTGGCCAAGCTTCATGAAGAGATCCCCTCCACTGTACAAGATCATGAAGAATCCAGAGAGGGTGACTCTGTGGAGCAAGACCAAGAGGAGGACTCCGAGATTGAGAGATGCTCAACCTCCGAAGAAGAGGAAATCCAAGAAGCTTCATCCTCAAGGGAATGCAACGAAGGGAACAAGGAGGGAGCATACTCCTTGTTTCATATTCAAGATGATGAAGCCTCCACCTCTAGGATTGAGGGGGAGCAATCCTTGGTGACACCGGATCAAGAAGAAGAAGAAGCTTCTACATCCGGGTCAAGAGAAGAAGAGGAGGAAGAAGCTTCTACCTCCACAAGTCAAGAAAAATCAAATGGAGGAGAATCAAGGTCCGATCAAGAGGAAGCTTCTACCTCCGGATCCAAAGAAAAAGATGCCACCCCTACAAGCAAAGGTATAAATATTTCAATTAATAATAAAAATCATATAATATGTTTTGAGTGTAGGGAACATGGGCACTATAAGAGCAAGTGTCCCAACTTGGCCAAGAAGAAGGGCCAAGTGGCACAAAAGGGCAAGGAGAAGCCCAAGGAGACCACCCCCGGGACAAAGAAGAGCAAGGAGCACATTGTGTGCTTCTTGTGTCAACAAAAAGGGCATTACCGAAGTCAATGCCCCAAGGGGAAGAAGATGGTCAAGGCTCAAGGAGGCACTAGTCAAGGGGGAGCCTCCAAGGTAAAGAAGAAGGTAACATTCATTGAGCCTATTCCCTTGCAAAATGGTAAAAAGCATGCTAGGTCAAATTTTTATCATTTTAATGCGATTTACCATAAGAATAGGAAGCATGAGGGCTTTAAGGAAAAGCATGTGGCCCTACATGCCAAAACTACTATCCGTAAGGCTAGGAATGTAGGTAAAAACCTAGGCAATAACCCTAAGGATGTAAGATACAAGCCTAGAAACAAAAATGCTCATGGATCAAATGAAAAACCTAAAACTAAGGACTTAGTGATAGAAAATCAAGTCTTGAGGTCAAGACTTGATAAAATGGAAAAGACCCTAAAAAGGATGAAAAATATTCTATTAGGGCAAAATGAGCATAACCTAGGTTTAGGGGTACAAAAGCCATCCAATGGCCATAGAGGTTTGGGATACAAACCAAAGGCTAAGAAGGATGTGCCCTCTTACCATAGAGTTCCATATAGTTATGGAACAAACCCTAGGTCTAGTGGTCAAGCCAAAAATACTAGGGAAGTCATCCCTAAGAGTATTTTTGTAATAAATGTGACTAAGACTTCTAAGAAGTCTAAGAAAGTCACAAACAAGGTCACAAGGGAGGCTATCCCTAGAGTTGACCTAGAAAATGTGACCAAGGCTTCTAAGAAGCCCAACAAGGTCACTAGGAAGGTATCTAGGGAAGTTATCCCTAGTGAGTACCTAGAGCATCCAAGGAGCACCAATAGGTGTTGGGTTCCTAGGAGCATCTTCTCTACCCCATAGATGGGTTAGAGAGTGTCAACTCCGATTAGAAGGGTAGTTAACCCAACTTTGAGGAAATTGACACTCAAGGAGCATTTTCAAGGTTTAGTTAACCTTTGAAAATGAAATGGACCTATTGATTACTCCTTGAAAGAGTAAAATGTGCCTAATGGTGGAAGAATTGATTTTAATCTTAAATGGCACATATTGGAAAATTCATAAGAACTATCAAGTTGGATTTTTGGTATGTTCTTAGGCAATTTAAGGCAATCCGGGCCTTAAATTTAAAAGTGCTACTCTTGAGGAAAAATGAAATATGCCAACATTTGAGGACATGTTTATTTTAATTGGCATAAATTAATCAAGGGAATAAGAAATGCAAACTTAGGTTTTGGCACTTTCTTGAAGCATTTCGGGCAATCTAGGGTTTAAGTTTTAGGATTAGCTAAGATTAATGATACTTAGATAGGTAATCTAGGTATATTTTATTTATGCTAAACCATGCCATGATTGTTTGCTCATAATATGCCATGACATCATATTTTATCTTATTTGTATTTTGCATTCATGACTTATCATGAAAAATACAAAAATACCATGTCATGCCATACATACATCATGTAGTTATAGGAATCTTTCTTTTGAAAGCCATTTTATTTTGATGTATGCCATAACATTATCATGCATTATGTTTATTTCCTTAAAAATTAAGGACATATGGCATTAGTTAAACAAGTGGCATTTGTTTACAACAAGTAGAATAAACAAGTGACATTTGTTTAACAAGTAAATCAACAAGTAACATCCTTTGTGGATGTCTACCTCTCAAAATGTCTAGATAGATATGCATGATCCCTAGAATAGGGCAAAACCAAAATCTTACATCTCACAAAGACCTATAAGATGACTTGTATGTGTTTCAGTGCACATTAGATACAAGTGAGATGTTAGGATGATGAACAAAACTCAAGATGTTGTTTTAGTGCATTCTTTTGAGTTTTAAGTTCATCAAAACACATAGTTATGTGTTTTCCCATCATTGGGAAAGCTAATGTACAAGTCATGTGCATTATGCCCAAGGAACATGATGGGATATTGGTTTTGAAAATGTTTTTAAAATGGTTTTGGAAAACCTTGGTGAAGGCTATCTTTTGATAGTAATCACCATTGAATAGTTAGACACAAACTTGAAGAAAAACACTAAAGTTTTTACAAGTTTTCAAGTTTGTGTCAATCTTTGAAAATATGATGTATTTTCATAGAAAGCTATTTTTCCATGATTAAGTATGCCCTAAATAATGTCTACACGAAATTTCATAATTTTTGGATTTTTGTAGAATTTTCTAGGGGTTTCTGAAGTTGACTGAAATGGAATTTCAGCAACTATCAGAGCTCCGATCGATCCATGGATCGATTGGAGTTCCATGAATCGATCCGTGGATCGATTCACGCAAGCAGAAGCTCGCTGGATCGATCAGCCGATCGATCCAGGGAGTCTGAATCGATCCGTGGATCGATTCAGAAAGGTTCAATCGATTGGAACCCAACTCCAATCGATCCAAGTTGCTGATTTTAGTTGGGAAGGCCTGAATTCAGCATCTTTGAACCTCTTTGAGTCTAGGTAACCATTCCAAACCCCTTAAATACATTTGTATACATACAAAGGGTGTTTTCATGTTGAAAACAAGGATGGATTGGTTAACGAAGACTAAGTAGAAGTTTAGGTTGAGGTTGTTTCAAATTTTGAATATTTGAACCTCAAAACTTCTAAATTTGGGTTTCCTAAAGGTTTAGGGATTCCAAGTCATTGTTGGTGCAATGACAGAAGTTACCACCATGTCTTTAGGGGGAGGGACTCTTTAAAGACATGAAAATTAGTTTTCATGAACCTTGGAAGGTGGTTAACCTTCTGTTGTGAACTTGCTCAAGGTTGAGCATTTAAACTTGAAATGGGGAGAAATGGGGAGTGGATATCCTCATTATTTCAAGTGGACACTCAAGTGGTAGATAATACTCAAGGTTGGGTAGTTGTCTACATTGAGGGAGAAGTTAAGGATAAATGAAGGGTATGAGACCTTCATTATTGTGTTGATCACAACGAGTGATGTTGTGAACAACTATGAGCAACTCTTCAGGGGGAGAGTCTTCAACAAATGGATTTGTTGAAGTGTGCCCAGAATTGGAGCATAGGTTGATGTGTGTCCAACGATGGGTTGATGTGTGCCAATAGGGGGAGAATGTATGGTTAAGCTTAGTCCTTCATTACCTATGGGAAGGTCATAGGGGGAGAATGAAAGGACTCATGAAAGGGAGTAAGTTAGGCTTTCATTACCTAGAGGGAGTTTGCCCTCTTAGGAGGAGAATGAAGAGCTTAATTTATGCTTTCATTACCTAGTGGCATGAAGAAGGAGGCTATGGGATTAGCCTAACTTACATATGGGATTGTAAGTGTTATTGTGGTATTGTCAAACATCAAAAAGGGGGAGATTGTTGGTGCAATATCCCTCAGGTCAAGGTTGACCTGGGTAACCAAGCTGAGTCTTGGTTTGGGTTTAGATGTTTGACAATAAGATATTGATTGAAGAAAAGCCAAGTAGGTCAAGGTTGACTGGATACTTGACTGGGAAGTCCTAACTGGGATGTTAGGCAAAGTGAAAGTCCTAGTGAGTGAAGCTAGGCAGATGAAAGTCCTAGTGAGTGAAGCTAGGCAGATGGAAGTCCTAGTGAGTGAAGCTAGGCAGATGGAAATCCTGGTGAGTGAAGCCAGGTGAAAATCCTGGTGAGTGAAGCCAGGTGAAAGTCCTAGTGAGTGAAGCTAGGCAGATGGAAAACCCTGGTGAGTGAAGCCAGGTGAAAGTCCTAGTGAGTGAAGCTAGGCAGATGGAAATCCTGGTGAGTGAAGCCAGGTGAAAGTCCTAGTGAGTGAAGCTAGGCAGATGGAAAACCCTAGTGAGTGAAGCTAGGTGAAAGCCCTGGTGAGTGAAGCCAGGCAAGGGAAAATCCAGATGGATCAAGGATGATCGGACATCTGGTGTTGGGAAGTCCAAGTAGGTCAAAGGATTGACTGGATACTTGGCATGAAAGAAAAGTCCAAGTAGGTCAAAGGGATTGACCGGATACTTGGCACAGAGAAAAGTCCAAGTGGGTCAAAGGGATTGACCGGACACTTGGTAAGGGAGTCCTAGCAGGTCAAGGGAGTGACTAGATGCTAGGCATGACATACCAACAGGTCAAGGTTGACCGGATGTTGGTTTGGGAGGTTTAGGACTTGGTTTTGGACAAAAACCAAGTGCTGGATCGATCAGTGGATCGATCCAGGCTCTGGATCGATCCAGACCTGTCCCAGCGAACAGAGAGCTTCTGGATCGATCCGTGGATCGATCCAGATGTCCCAATCGATCAGTGGATCGATTGGGACGCGGCTGCTTCGCGCGATAAGCGCTGGATCGATCCGTGGATCGATCCAGGCGCGTTTCCAGAGCACAGAGGCGCTCTGGATCGATCCGTGGATCGATCCAAAGCCTCCCCGATCGATTGGGAACATTCGAATCGATCGGGATCCGACCGTTGGCATCGTTTATAGCTGCAGGCGTTCGATGGCTGCGGGAAGAACTTCTTCTCCGATTCACTCCAGAGCTCTCGCCAACTCCTCCACAGCGCTCACAAAGCTCAGATCGCCAGTTCTTGAAGGATCTTGGAAGCTTTCCAAGTCAAGAGGCGGATCAAAGGCAAGAAGAGAAGCTAGGGTTAGGGTTTTGTACTCATTGTAAGCTTGTAAGCTTGTATTTTGTTTCCCTTTCCTTTCTTCTTGTACTGAGAGTCTTGTAGGGCTTCTCCGCCCTCGGTAGTTACCGAAAAGGAGTGTTTTCATAGTGGAGGGTGCGTGCGTGGTGTGGATCCTTGGACTAGTCACCTCTTGTGAGGTGGATACCAAGTAAACCAACCGTGTTAGCATTGTTGTATTTGTTTCTGTATTTTCCGCTGCGCATTCTTGAAGAAACAAGCAACAACAAGCAACACCGAGCACCGAGCGAACGCGACGAGCTATTCACCCCCCCCTAGCTACTTTTGGTCCTAACAACTTTATCATCATCATTTAATCCCATAACCTCTTCTTTATTCAACAAATTTTCAGCCACATTTTTACTCTCTACAAGATTGGGAGTAAAGTACTTATTGATATCTCCAACTTGACTTTGAATTAATAATTCTATCCTTAGCTTTCTTTTCTTCTTTTGATATCCAGTCATGTACTTGGGAGACATGGTATATGAATTTGCTTAACAAACAAAGAAAATATAATTTCAAGTTACAGATAAATGCTCAAGTTTAGTTAAGTTAAGACATATATTCATATTGATATAAATACACAAATTTCCTATAACATAACAAATTAAAATTCACATATTGTACACTATACTAAGTTGGTGGTTATCCAATTCCAAAATCTAAAAATTAATTTCAGAATATTAATTCACTACAAAATTTTTCAATTCTAAAACCTAGAAATTAATTTCAGCATCATAATTTAAGCAAGAGGTACAAAGAAAGATTTCATATATATACTAACCTATAACGTATAGACGGTAGGTTTAACAATTTTGATAAAATTCTTTACACTAATTCTGAATTTATGATGAAAAACTCAAACACTCCAAGTAGCAAATTAAATAAAAAGCAATTCATGGAAAATTGAACACAAAAGAATTGTCTTCACCTGACAAGGATTCATTCAAACCAAACATCAAATTAATGAAAAATCAATAACAAATAGCTAAACATTTACTATTTTACTTCCAAGACCAATAATCAATCCTTCAAGTTAAAAGGAAAATTAAACTACATAAAAAAAACCCAACCTGACAACCTAAATACCTAATAACCTAATTCAACATGAAAATCGTCATCACTTAAAGCTTGCGTATATTTGCGTCATTCTAAAAACCAATCTTGCTAAAATTTCAACCATATAGATCTTCGGTATGCTA